>NW_007729583.1:275720-306601 GCF_000696425.1 Galeopterus variegatus
GGTTGCGATCCCGTTGCCGGTCCCGGTCCGGTACGGGCATGACACTGAGGGTTGCGATCCATTGCCGGTCATGAAAAAAGACAAAAAGGAAAAAAAAAAAAAAAACTGTAACCTTTCAATTGTAAGTATAAAACTGTGAGTGATAGGTTAGCAAGATTCCAACAATTTTAAAAGAACATCTGAGAAGTAGATTTGCCATCCAAGAGATCTGGGTTCAAATCTAAGCTCTGCTGTTCTGTGCTTGTACTTCAAACTTGTTTCCTCTTCTGTCACAATGAGAACAAGATACCTACTTTAATGTGTTGTCATAAAAATGAAATAAGAGAATATGGGAGAGTAAGTCAAATGCTCAAAGTAAGTTAGTAAATCAATGAAAGTTTTAGTGTGCATGTATTTATTAGGTTCTGGGGTTTTTTTCTAACAAAGCTTATGTGGCACAAAAGTTTATTTTTGGGGAGGAATAAATATGGGAAGTGAAGCTGTTCATGAAAAGGATACATATGTGCTCACTGAATTAAGGGGAAGATTGATTATCTGTAAGGATAGTCACAATTCCCAACTAAATGTCAATGTACTCCACATTAATAAAGCAAGGGTCATATCTTGCCTATTTTACTGCCTTCGGCATCCCTCTCCTCTCTAAGTCTATACTATTTAATTCCTTTTTGTGGATTCAAGCCTACTCCAATACTAGAACAAGTTTGACCAGAGAAGGAATCAGCCAGCTCTAATCCCACAGTCTCAGTACACTTTCTTCTAGGTATTGATGCATACTCTTGAGATTGAGCTTTTATCTTCATTTCTTTTTTCAAATCATTTTTCTGTAAACCGTCTAAACCCAGGGGCTAATCTTTGACCCTAGTGATCCTCCTAGGAACCAGAGTCCTGCCTCTGAAATTTACTCAGTGGCTATAGCCCTGCTATTCTTAGATGGAACATCCTGATTTTACCTATGTATTTGAACTTGAGGGTATTGTCTGCCTTAGATTCTCTCTTGCTCTGTGCTGTCTACTTGTGGGCAAGCTGGTTCTGGATACTAATTTTTGATCTGACTTGAAACAACAGAATCTACGAAAGAATGTTTGTAAATCAGACCAAACCTCTTGTACTAGCCTATATCTGGGTTCTTTGAACAAATGTTCATTGAACTTCCTCTGCAGGATCCTATGTATATATAATATAGAGATGACCACTATCGAGAAATCCTGATGGTTAGCACTGACTACTCACAGTAAGAATAAAATTCTAAAACACTTGCTTGATAAAATTTGTGTGGAGAGAGAGAGAAGGCTCTAAGTGATGGGGTGTGTGTGTGTGTGTGTGTGTGTGTATGTAATATTTATGACTGATCAGTGTGAGCCTGGGCAAACTGGTTAGCATTGGCCTGATACTGAACATCTCATTTGCTCTCCACATGAAACTGGAGGGTCTGCCTTCTCAGGCTCCTATGGAGACACTTTCTCAAGTCAACTCATGAGCCCAGTGCTGGTAAATGGCATTTAGCTTAGCTAGCCTGCTCCTGAAATGACAGCTACCTATGGAGAGCAGTGGTGGAAGCAAATTGCTTCTCAATTTTATGCAACGCTGACTCTTCACCCCAGAGGATTGCATTTCGTTATCTGTGACTTTGCTGAGGATTACTCTGGATAATTCATTGAGGCAAATCTGCCTATTAAAGCAATACTCTCACTGGAGAGTTTTATTTATTTATTTCTTAAATATATTTTTCTTCTGTCATAAAGGAAACTAAAAGCAAAAAGTGAAAAAGTACACTGAAAAATATCAGTAAGAATTACCAAAAAAGGAGAAAGTTGGCAAGAAAGTTGTTGGAGCTGTCCATTTTTCTAGACATGATGGCCCATTGCAATGGTCATTCCTTTTTCCTGGGAACAGATTCAAGGGCCAGAAAGTGATGAGCTTCCCAATTCTCTTTCCTGACATTTCTCTCTAGACATACCTATGAAGGAAGGGTATTTTTGTGAACCTTTTTACTATTTTAAACTACCAGAGTTCTAAATTCTATACTAGTCTGGCCTCATTCCCTAGAGATTAAGACACTTGAGCCCCAGGGTTTGAGATGGTTCCCACAGGACCCTCTTTTCTTCATGAATCCAAGAGTGCAGGAGTGGATGGATCCCTGGCCTGCTATGGACTAGAAGAAGTTATGGAAACTACTGTGGAGAGGTTTCAAGAAGACTAAAAAATGACAGTTTTCAACTTTTTCTTAGTTCTGGAGCCCCTTGTCGAAATTAAAATTTACAAAAGCTTGGTAGAAATGGATGAAAACTCAGTGCCTCACTGGCTTCACTCCAATCTGGGCCTTTCAAGTATCTTCTTGAACCAATGCCTTAATGCCATCTAAATATTTTAAAAATAACCCATGCTTACTACAGAAAATTTGGAAAGTTAAGAAGAAAAAAAGAAAGAAAGAAATCACATCACACAACAATATCTTTAATAATTTATGTGTATGTGCCTGCATATGTGTGTTTGCTTTTGAAGTTTTGAAAACTCTGATTACATAATTGTGTGTCCTCATTTTTAATTGAAATTTTAATATAAAAATATATGATATAGTCTTTGAAGATTCTGTATTTAATGCTATATCATGTGGTTCCACCTTTTCCCTATATTTTATGCATACAGGTGATTATAATGTTTGTCTTTTATAAATTATAATATGATAATGTCTTTGTATATGTTCCAAGAATAGATCACAAAAGTGAAAAAAAATGTAGTCTCACTACAAACGTTATATGAAAAAGACAGAGTCAACTATGATCCACGCTGTGTATCTGTACATCCAATGGTTTCATGGAGGGACTGAGGGGGACGTCACACTCCTGCTTGGCTTCATTGTCAAAATCAATGGAATAAGAGAAACAGAAGTGAGGTAGAACAGGAAAGAAATGCCCCTGATTGTCTGCTGTTTTTCTCCGCCTTTTCCTTGCTTTTCCACAGGAAGGGGATTTCTCAAATCTGATTGTTTAGAGCAGGAATTAGGAAACATTTTTCTGGCCAGAAAGTAAATATTTTAGGCTTTGCAGGCCATGTAGTCTTCATGGCAGATATTCAATTCGGCCATCATGGAGTGAAAGTAGCCACCGAGAACATGTAAGCAATTGGGTGTGGCTGTGTTTAAATAAAACTTTAGTGATAAATACAGGCAGTGGGCTGTATTTAGTATGTAGTTTATTGACCCATGACTTCAAGCCCAAGATATGGATTGGACAAGTTTCAGTGGGCAGAGTCACTATGTTTTAAAGCGCTAGGCAGGTTGATTTTGTATATGTAACGTTACTGAATTCATTATTAGTTGTCATTTTCTTTTCTTTTCTTTTTTTTAACAGAATTGTCGATCCGGTTACCACGTCTCCAGGCCTTAAAACTAGTAAACTGAGATAGCCCACTAATGGAGTTAGCCATTTTCCTTTTTCTTTCTCCACCTGAATATTGGTTATTATTCTGAGCTGTGGCTGGTAAAAGTTGGATCCAGGCTTGCAAGTGAGAAGCAGGTGACCATGCACAGGCCTCAAATCTAAGCTGTGTGTTATAACTCAATATTATCAGCACTTGTCTTTAAGGAGTATTGGACAAGGCTCAGTTAGGAGATATGAGGCATTTGGTTCAACATGTGCTATAATTTCTTCTGTGATGAGCTCCTTTGGAAATCCTATTTGGTCAGGGAGTAATAGGCAGGGCATGATTTGGGAATTCTTGGGTCCCTTGTTAAATACCATCAAAAATTCACCTCATAGTTTTTGTGGTAGCAATGCCTTTTCTGTATACACTATTAACATAATATTTTACCACAGTGTACTATGTTTTCTTCTCTGGATAAAACTAAAAATGTTGTCACTCTACTGTCTGTCTTCATGTGACTGTTGTTCAGAGAATAGCACTGAGAGATGGCAGGAGGCCAGATGGACTAATCTGATTGCAAGCAGAGCAGGGGCTCCTGGCCTGCCCCATGGGATCTTCCGAGAAGAAACTCTAATGAAAAATAGATTAGATTTTTACCAAGTGGAACTTCAGGTGTCAAATGCTTAAATTTCCCATCCTCATCACAATTACTGTCATAGAACTGATTCATATTATGGTATTTTTTTTTTCTGTCCTCTTTGCAATTTTACCAGGAAAAAAAAAAAAAAAAAGAAGACTCAGGAGAACATTGTCTGCAAGGAGGCATGGGGAACCCCTGGTCCCTGCAGCTATGAGGTTTCTTTTCTAACTCAGGCAATCTGTATGTGGAGGTACCTTATGAAAACTCTTAGGAAAAGCATGGAATGGGAGGTGGAAGACTGAGAATCTGTTCAAAGGAGCAGAGAATAGGGTCAGCTGCAGAAACAGGAGGCATAATTTATTCATACAAAAGAATATAGGTATTGTGCTGAGAACTATCTTTTAAAAGAAAATAAAGATAACAACTAGTAATAATAACGAAGGGGCAAAAAGCAAAATGGTGAAAGGATTTTGTAGTTAACAGTTAAAGATCTTAAGAAAAGGCATTTTAATATCAAGTTATTTGAATAATGCTGCCTCCAGGAGAGTAATTTCAAAACAATATGAATGTTAGGAGGGGGGGTGGAGATTTTCTAGTCTATCCCTTATATTGACTGTATAGAAGGGGGTGGAATCCTACAGCTCAGTAATGACCAAAATGTGGGCTTGATCCACTTATGTTACCTTCCTTGCCCCTGATCTCTATACCAGATATTTCTACTGAGATATTCCTCAAATACTTTAAACTCCACATATCTAACATGGAAATCATCAATCGTCACCCAACCTCATCCCTACACTGTTGAACTAGCTCAACTTCTGAATTGTTCCTTTGGGTCTTAGTAATACCTCCATTCCCCCATGGCTACCAGGCTTAGCAATGCCTAGTCGACTGACCACCTCTTCTCCTTCCCTCTGTAGACAATCAGTAACTGCATCCTGTAAGTATTTTCATTCTGAGGTCTCTTTGTTAAAGCGTCTCCTTTCGATTGCCCCTGTCCTAGTTCAGTCTGCCATTTTTGCTTAAGCTGTTATAATAGCCCCTATCATTGCTTCTAAGCTTCTGGTTTTTTCACTAATATAATCCCTCTTGTAAACTTCTCTTTGCTAGATAATTCTCCGTAAAATAATAGTTCGATTACACCGTTCTTCTGCTGAAAAATTATCTGTTGTTTCCTGGTTGCTGGTGACTGAAATCTATACTCCCTTATTATATTTTCAAGCAAGATCCTCTATATTCTGGCTCCAACCTTCCTTTCTTGACTGATTTCTCTCTCCCCAAAGTCCTTTGTGGCTCTCTGCCCTCATGCTTTGCTCAAGCTGTTTCCTTGGCCTGGAACGCTCCTGTGATACTATGGTTTTATATTTTGGTTTTTGTTTACAGTTCCTGGAGCCCAGCTCTTGAAAACCTTATTACTTCCTAAGTGACTGGTGCAATAAATATATGTTTTGTTAAAGTATTTGGCCTTTTGTCCTGGGATCCTGAAGCAGCCCTGAACAGTTTCAGAGCAATAAAGGTGAAAGTTTTTTGTTACTTATGACAAACCCTTTTCAACCACACCTGAGCTTATGTTAATAAGGCAATTTTTGGAAAGTCAGAATGGCTACAGGATGGGGGCCTGGTTGCCAGGGGAGCCAGTTGTGGGCTCAGCCACATCCCCAAACCTCCTAGGAGGGGAAAGAGATTAAAGGTTAAGTTCATCACCAATGGCTATTAATAAGGCAATTTTTGGAAAGTCAGAATGGCTACAGGATGGGGGCCTGGTTGCCAGGGGAACCAGTCGTGGGCTCAGCCACATCCCCAAACCTCCTAGGAGGGGAAAGAGATTAAAGGTTAAGTTCGTCACCAATGGCTGACGGTTTAATCAATCATGTCTATGTAATGAAGCTTCTGCAAATACCCAGAGGGATGGGATTCCAGAAGTTTGTGAAAAGCTGAACGCATGGAGGGCTTCCAGGAAGATGAACAAAAAACACATTCACATGCTGGGGGAGTGATCCCAGCTCTATGGGGACAGAGTTCCTGAGCTTAGGATCCATCCAGACCTCACCTATGTATCTCTTCATCTGGCTGTTTATTTATATCCTTTAAAATATTCTTTGTAATAAACCAATAAACAAATAACTATTTCTGTGAGTTCTGTGAGCCACTATAGAGAATTGACAAACCCAAGGAGGGGGCTGTGGGAACCCTGATTTAGAGTCGGTTGGTAAGAGTGCAGGCAAAATAACCTGGGGCCTGCAACTGGCACTGGAAGTGGGACTCAGGATTTGTGGGACTGAGCCCTCAACTTGTGTGATCCAATGCTATCTCCAGGTAGATAGTGTCAGAATTTAATTCAATTAGAGAACACCTAGCTAGTGTCCACTGCAGAATTAATTGCTTACTTGCTGATGGGCAGAAATCCCCACACATCTGGTATCAGAAGTGTGTTATAAGAGTATTAATGGGAGAAACTGAGTTTGTCTTTTTACCCACTCAGTTCCTCACTCCCACATTTCTCTAACTATAGAAATTTTATTTAGTCAAAAAAAGTAGATCAACAGCAATGACTTTCCTAATCCTGTATTGATCATTCCACGTGCAAATTGTCACACACTCCAACTAAATTACAGTTTCTCTAATTGAGCTCTCCCAAATTTGACTAATTATAAGAATCATCTGAGCTTTGTAAAGACATATAAATTCTCAGGTATATTGCAAATCTACTGAATCATAATCTATAGAATTTGAGGTGTGATTGGGGCCGGCCCGGTGGCGCACTGCTACAGTGCGCTGCTTGGGAGTGCGGCAGCGCTCCCGCCGAGGGTTCGGATCCCACATACAGACCGGCCGCTCACTGGCTGAGTGAGGTGCGGGCGCGACACCGAGGGTTGCGATCCATTGCCGGTCACGAAAAAAGACAAAAAGGAAAAAAAAAAAGAATTTGAGGTGTGAAACATCATCTTATCCTATAAGTGGTGTTTCTTTTCACATGTTGCCTTATGGTGTATCTTAGTCCATCTGTTTCGTGCTGCTATAACAGAATATCTAAGACTGGGTAATTTATAAAGAACAGAAATTTATTGGCTCACAATTCTGGAGGCTGGGAAGTCTAAGGTCAAGGTACTGGCAGGCTTGGTGTCTGGGGAGGCCACATTTTCTTCCTCTAAGATGGTGCCTTGCATGCTGAGACCTCCAGAGGAAAGGAAGTCTGGATGCTCACATGGCAGAAGGTGGTAGAGCCAAGAGAGTGAGAAGGGGTCTGAACTTACCATTTTATAACAGTATTAATCTCACACATGAGGACAGAGCCATCGTGGCCTAATAACCTCTTAAGGGTCACACCTCTTAATACTGTTACAATGGCAATTAAATTTCAACATGAGTTTTGGAGGGCATAAACATTCAAACCATGGAATCCCACCCCTAGGCCCCTCAAACTCATGTCCTTCTCACATACAAAATATATTTATCACACCCCAATAGCCCCCAAAGTCTTAACTTGTTCCAGTGCCAACTAAAAAGTTCAAAGTCCATAGTCTCATCTAAATCAGATATGGGTGAGATGTAAGGCTTGATTCATTTTGAGACAAATTCCCCTCAAGCTGTGAGACTATGAAATCAAAACAAGTTATGCACTTCCAAAATACAGCAGTGGGACAGGCATAGGATTGATATTCCCATTCCAAAAGAAAGAAATAGACAAGAAAAATCCAGTAGTGCGGAAAACATTAAATCTTAAGTCTTCAGAATTATCTTCCTTTTTTTCACATCATTATGAATATGATTGATTGATTGATTGATTGATTAAGAATATTCATGAGATACAAAGCTAATTGTCACCCCTCATGCCCATATTGTGAGGGCCAGATTCATACTGGCAGCAAACCCATTACCAGAAATTACTTTTGTACCCTGTGTCCCCCACCCAATTATCCCCTAACCTCCCTGAGAGAATTTTCTTCCTTGACACCATGTCCTACCTACTGGACACACTAAGGTGAGGGTTAGGTCCCCAAGACCTCAGGCAGCCCCACTCCTCTTGCTTTGCTGCACTCTTCTCATGCAGCAGCTGTTACAGGTTGGAGTATTGTTTCTGTACCTCTCTCAGGCTGTCATTATACCCTGGTGGCTCTACAGTTCTAAAGTCTCAAGGACAGCCTTGCTCCCAGATCTCTGGTAGGCAGTGTCTGTGAGAAATATCTTCACCCATCCAATGCCAAAGAATGAACATGGAGACATGAGGTACAGTGAAGTGAGACTTTAATAACGGTCTTGCAAGATCAGGTGTCTGATGGCAGGCACACACGAAACCATTACAGCAAGCCATTTATTCCCTAGTGAGCAACTTCCTCCCCCAAGTTCCTCATTGGCTGAGTATTACGGGATGTACAGTCTTCCCAGACATCACCTAAGATTTATTACCCCCTTGCAAGGAATTCCTTTGTCTGGTGACTCTGGAGAAGCCCATGAAAAAGGCCCACAAAAGCCCTGAGGAGGGAGAAGAACCAGGAAACGAAGAGAACAAAGGACTATTAACTAATCACCATCCTGAGGAGTCATTTCTCAAGAGCGACATGATGCTTCTGAGCTCTGCCCTTTCAGAGACTCTCTGGGAACCAGTTGAGCCAGTTATACAACTTTTGGTTGAGCCAGATAAACATCCTTCACTAAGCTACTCCTGAAAATGAATCACTTAGGCTATTTCCTTAGAATGTCCTAAGAGGAACTCTCTGTGGTGGCTCTGCCCTTGCAATAAGTCTCTCTCTGAGCCCCCAGGCTGTTTTCTACATCCTTTGAAATCTAGGTGGAAGAAACTGTGTCTTCAGAGCTTTTGCATTCTGTAAGCCTAAAGAATTAGCACCATGTGGACTCTGCCAAGGTTTACTGCTTGTGCCCTTCACAGTGGCAGGTTGAACTGCACCTGGGTTTACTATGCTGGATGGAATTCATGGAGTGGAGGCACCAGTTGGCCGTGGGCAGAGAGCACTAAAATCCCACAGTGCCCTGGGCCCATCCCCCAAAACCTTTCTGCCCTTAAGTCTTGTGAGCCTATGATGGGAGGGGCAGTCTTGAAAATCTCCAAAATATCTTCAGGGTTATTCTCTCATTGTCTTAATGAATAGTATCTGGCTCTTTTCTATTCACATTAATTTCTTTAGCTAATGGTCACTTAGCCTTGGTTTTCTCTCCTAAACATACTTTTTCATTCTTTACATAGTCAGGCTGGGGATTTTCCAAATCCTTACATTCTGCCTTTCTTTTAATTATAAATTCCATCTTTAAATCATTTCTCCCTACTTGCATTTTACTATTTGCAACTAAAAGAAGCCATGCAGGACCCTGAATGCTTTGATACTTAGATGGTTCTTCCATCAGATATCCTAATTCATCACTCTTAAGTTTTGTCTCCCATGAAGCCCTCAGATAGCATCACAATGCAGCCAAATTCTTTGTCACTTTATAATAAGGATGGCCTTTTCTACAATTTCCAATTAAGATTTTCCTTTAAGATTTCATCATAATAGTCTTTACTATCCACATTTCTACCAGCATTCTGTTCAAGACCGCTTAAGTAATCTCTAAGAAGATTCAGACTTTTCCTAGAACTACTATCTTTTGAGCCTTCACCAGAATTGCCCTCAATGCTCTGTTCATGGCAATTTAGGCTTTCTCCAGCATTCATTTCAAAACTCTTTCAACCTCTATCCATTACTAAGTTCTAAAGCTGCTTCCACATTTTTAAGCATTTGTTATAGTAACAACCCCATTCCTCTGATACCAATTTCTTAGTCTGTTTTGCACTGCTATAGCAGAATACCTGAGCCTAGGTAATTTATAAGAAATAGAAATTTATTTCCTCATAGTTCTGGATTCTGGGAAGTCCAAAATTAAGATACCAGCCTCTGGTGAGGGACTTCTTGCAGCATCATCACATGGTGAAAAGCATCAAATTGTGGGATGGCAAAGAGAGAGAGAAGGGGGCCAAACTCGCCCACTTATAGGGGCATTAATCTCACCCATGAAGGCAGAGCCCTCATGGCCTAATCACTTCTTAATGATTCCACCTTTTAGTATTGTTATAATTACAATTAAATTTCAAAATGAGTTTTGGAGGGGAAAAACATTCAAACCATAGCATGGAGCTCTAATGTTTTTGGTGCATAGTATGATACTTTCTACTACATTACATTGCAGGATTGTTTAGGGCTTGGGATGGATCTTTATCTTTTTATTCCCTACATTTCTTGGTGTAGTTATTTGCATATAGTAGCTGCTTAATGTATATGGATTGAATAAATAAATAAGATAGCTCTGCAGAGAGCTAACATGATTACTTTTTAAAATTTATCAAAGCCTTTCAGTCAAACTCTATCTGTTCTTGGCCCTGCTCTCTTCTTCTAAAATATCTTTTTATCACACTCTGCTTCCTCCTTTTGGCTGACAGGACTGATAATTCCAGGGTAGAGCTTAGGTTCCTGCATCTTCTAGGATTAAAGCAATTAATCCTGTGTCAGTATTTCTTATTTCTGGGAAAATCTATGTCTGAGTCAATTCAGCTACAGTATTTTGGGTGGGGAAAAGGGAATATTATTCACTCTAACAGAATCACAGAGCCCAGAGTATGATATGAAAATCATGACTATGAAATGATCTTCCCCATGTGTATGAAGACAGAAAGATATCAAATTGCCCTGGGTGATTTGTTCTTACAATTGCTCATGGTGATTTATTCAACTTCGAGTCTCTTCTAAGTTTTGCAAAGAAAGATAAGGCCAAATTACCTGCTGGTGCCTAATCTTTTAGCACCGATTACTTAAGAGAACACTTTGGGGCAGTTTTATGCTTTGATGATATTATGGTGCATTCACCATTTAACAATGGTGAGATGATTGTCATTTAGGGGATCCATCCTGACTGCACAATGGTTTCTGATTAGGATAAGACTGCAATTGTTGCTCATTAGAGTAAAACACTGTGGTTGGCTGTTAGTGCCCCATATCTCCTTCGAAAAAGGTGGCACCTGTAAAAATCAATAATGCATGAGTTGAGAAAGCTCTGAGATAGCATTTCTGTTAAGTCCAGAAGGAAAGACAGAATCAAACTTTCTCAGACTCCTAAGTTTCTCATTTCATTCATATCAAAGAGTTTATGTTGAGCACCTGTGTTAGGCTTTTCACTATGCCAGCTCTTGTGGATTAGACCAGATAAATACAAGGCATTATTCCTACCCTCAAGTAGTTTATAATCTCATTGAGTGAGACAAGACTTTTAAACATCCACAATTAAAAGGCAATGCAAGGCAGTATGTAGGCAGGTTGCAAAGTATGTTATGTGAATAGAATGTGATCATGTTTAAAAGAGAGATAAGAAAATGTGTCATCCTTACAGAAGATTGGACTAAGCCTGATCCTTGTTTTATCTGAGAGTAAAATGAAATAAATAAACAAGGAACAAAACCAGTGATAAAGCTGTTTATATCTTAGTCTTTTGGGCAGAGGGGTTGAGCCCAGAGTAGGGAATCTAAGAATTTTTAAATGGACATCTTGAGTATTTCTTAATGTATGTTGTGCACATTACTCCTGAAGGTGCCAAAGAATAAACCAAATAAACATTCTAAGAGTGGCATCTCATTTTGCATTCTTAAAGTGATTTTATTGACAACTGGGCTATTAATTATCTTCATCAGTGGCAGCCTTTGAGCCATTCATTTACAGTATTTGCATTCTGGTATTTTCCTGCTGTCCCTCTTTGTGAGTGCACTTCTGTCTCTGCAGTGATCTATGGTGCTCAAGAAAGGATTTTTAAATCGATAGGCTGAAAGATACCAGCACCCGGGAGAGTTTATAAAACCCACAGCCAATGAACTTGGTTCACGTCAATGCCTTTAAAAGAATGATTGTCTGAAAAACTGCAGGGCACTGTATCGTTTTAGCACTGAAAAATGAGACAGGGATTTTGAACAGTGTGAAATGGACATTCTGTTCTGTACTTGAAAATGTGAGAGAGGAAGAGACTATACTATTGGAAGAATGGAGAAGAAAATTCTAAGAACAGGGACAAATTTATGTAAGTGGCAGTTTTCCAGGGACTCTTGGAGTCTTTTCTCTGAAAAGTCAAGGCAAGGGAGAAGGATTCTTCTGGATGAAAACCAGAAGTCCCACAAAGGGAGATTTATTTTTTCCCCTCTACCATCTTTTCCTGTTTTAAGAAAAAAAAAATGAAGCTTTAAATAAAACAGACAAGCTTTTGGCTTATTTAGACAGTCACTTGCCTGCAGGCGTGGATGGACCAGATGGTTCCTGAAGACCCCTTCCAGCCCCTGATTCTGAGAGTCTCTGTCTCCTGGGAAAGCAGTTTGTGTTTAATTTAAACATAGTTAAATTATACATTCTGTTGAACAGTCTACAATATTGGCCAAACAGCTCATGTACTAATGCAGTGAATTGTGTTAAATGTGCCTTTCCCAGTATGTCACCTGGATCATATCCCCCAATTCCTTCTTTGTTCATTTCTTATTCACTGAGCACCTTTAAGTGGCAGGACACCAGGATACAAAGATGAATTAGACAGGGCTCCTGAGCCCAAGGAGCTTATAATTCAATGGAATAAAGAGAAAACTTCCAAATGTAATTTGTGATGGAAACAGAGAGAAGAGACAACTGAACCAGACTTGGAGGTCAGAAATACTTCCAGAACTGAGCTGAGTTTTGATGTCTTTTAAGAGTTAGCTAGGCAAAATGTGGAAGGACCAGCAGATTACATATCACAGGACTCCAATTAGCTAGTTAAGTTCATATGAAATTGGAGAAGTTTATCTTTGTAAATTGCACCTTAGTACTACAGATGTTACTAGTGCATATGTCATAGTAATAAATATAAACTCAAAGAAGAAAGTGCCCAAAGGAAAAATGAGCCATCTATAGTTTGGTTATGTCACATATTAGAAATATCAATTTTTTTCTGTAATAAGCTAAATTTTAACCAAAACGTTGCATTGCATTGTCCTGGCCACTTTGCAAGAGACTCAGAAGGACTGAACACTATCTCTACTGATGAGTATGTTCTCAGATCTTCAGTTGTTTCATCTAGTTACCTTTTGGGATTGGGGGAGAGCTGTTTGAATGAGACAATTTTTGTGGTCATCTGAAACAGCCATATGAAGAGAAGCTGTGTATTTTCTTTTATTGTGGGCTTTTAACATGTGCTCTGGTGGCCACAAATGCATAAAAGGATTCCTAAGTGTGTGACCTTGGGCACAACACTAATGCATCCCTCTCCTTCACCAATTAAATGAAGAAAATAACTCTCTTTTTTTACTTCACAGGGTTGTAGTGAGCATCAAACAAAGCCACTGTGTGTGAAAGCTTCATATCAACTATACAAACTTGTATAACATCCAGCTTTTGTATCAGGAAAATTCTAAGTTATCAAACTATTCCACAATGCCCTTGATTTTCAGTTTCCCATCTTCTTACTTTTAAGCCACTTTTCATATAAAATTAAAGGACCACTTCAGATCAACCGATCATGCCTAGCAGTCTGCCTGCTCTTAGAATCCTCTTACATAAATTGCCGTATCAGGATCTCTTTAACTATCATGTAATTAATTGCAAAGCTAATTTCTTTGCTTCCTTGACTGGGTTTATTGTCATTAAGACTCACTGTAATTTGTAGGAGAGTCTGGAGGCTAAATTGCTATAGTGTGAAACCTGCATGAATTTAGGGTCATTGAGACTCAGATGTGACAATAAATCAAGAAAATGTGAGGCGGCAATTCTAACTCACTGTTCTTTGTGGGAATCACAAAAGAAGTTTTTAAGCCTGGGAGAGATCTGGTTCAGCCATATATCTTCCACATGTTGTGGAAATGATGCTAAAATAAATGCGGCCAAGGCTATGCCACAAGGACCAGAACTCAGGTCTCTCAGCCTAAAGCTCTTTCCAGACACCCTTCTTCCTCATTTTGGTATTTCCGATTTCAGTGCCCAGTTACATTCTGTTGATCTTCCTAGTCAATACCTTTTTGACAGTATTGCTTTCGGTTCATATTATTAAATTCAGGGTTTCATTCAGATAGCCAGGAAAATGGACTTTAGTTTACTCTTTTGGTATCATAATCTCAAAAAAAATTTTTTTTGACAAAAACATTTTGCTCTTTATGAGGGGTGGATGGCATGCTCCAGAGCCCTCTAGCTTGCTGGCTCCAATAAATATTTGAATCAAGTCACATATAATTACAGTGCTGTTTGGCAGCTCCATAGGAAGTATCAAGGGTCCTCCTTAAAGCTTCTTACTTCTGATCATAAATCAACTTCCTTATTGAAATTGTCGTAACGTGTAAATTCTAGTCTTTAAAAGCTTTGACTCTAGAAATGACTGGCAGGGAAAAGTCATCTATATAATCACAAATTAAGTGGTGTCACAAGGAAACTGAGACACATTAAACAATATAGAGGGTTTAGTATTCAAAGACTTAAAATAAACTATAGTTTATTGAATGTTCATTTTGAAGCAGAATTTTTGTGACTTTCCCCACGTCCATGTCCATACTAATGTTAACAGATGTCCCATCTTCCAAAACAGAGAGACAAGCTTGGCAGCTCTTCTCAGTTTGCAAATTTAATTATAGCTGTAAATGTGATAATGGAGCAACCTTTCCAAGTTTTAATTGGATCTGCATTTGGCACAAGCACCCTTCACTTTTCCACCATATGGGTAACGGCACTGCAAGGTGCAGTCTTATGCCCTTGCTGTGAGTTAGTCAACTCTTGATTATCTGCAGAGGAATTGGCCATGCACTGGATGAGTCATGGCTCTTTTATAACTCCAGCCAGCCATCCCTACACTTATCTATATCCCTATAGCTCCTCCTCACATTGTCACTTGGTTTAGTCTTGGGACTGCAAACTCATTTTAATATATATTTGGCAGAGAACTGATTATTAATCTGATGCCAACTTATTCATCACTCCTTGACATCAGATAATTCACCCCAAATGTAATATTCACATGGTCTTAGATGTGTATTGTGCTGTATAATTTGCAGAATATAGAACAACTCATCTGATGTAGACACCAGTCCTGTGGCTGGGCAAGGTAAGCATTGCAGGTTAAGAAACTGAGTTTTAGAAAGTTTGAGTGACTTATCCATGGTCTTATAAGTAAGGAGTGTGACCTCAGCCTATGTCTCTTAAGTCAGGGATCTTGCTTTATGTGGCACTTTCCCACAATAGGATGGGGGTTGTTTACATGATCTCCTATTCTGAATTACCTATACTATGAGTTTCCTTTATTAGTACAGGTAATGGAGAGTTTGAGCTTGAATAAACATGGGAAAAGATGTGGTGCATTGGTAAAGAAGCAGAGAAATTTCAAGAACATACTCCTAACTTTCTAAGCATTCTTTTCTGTCCTTTTCTGCCGTGATTTCAGGCAGAGCTATGTGGGAGGACTGTAGTAGTTCATGGAATAAAGAGCAAGTGAACACAAAGTATAAACAGAGAAGAAGTAAGCAGCTCTGGAAGTGCCCAAGGCATTAAAATAGTTGTCATGGACATGTAAAATTTTAACTCAAAAGCATATATATTGAGTACCTATTAGGTAACTACCAGGTGCTTGCTTAGGCTTTGTGGATAAAAAGATGACTAAAACACTTTGCCTTTAAGGTACTTACTGGCTAGTGGGAAAGGAAGACATAAGCAATTATGACACCTAGTAAATAGAAAATTAAAGATAAGTGTAAAGTGCTGTGGAGACTAGACGAGGGAAAAACTAATTCAATATGATTGTGAATTTTAATCCTTTCTGGCTTAATTTGGGGACATATGGGAGAGCTGAAACCTTTAATAATCATGGAATTAAAGAAAACCTCTCAAGTCAAATAAAGATGTAATTCTAAATTAAAGCTAGATGTGTAGACATGCTTGATCTTGCAAGACCATAACTAAACCTTTTATAATCAACTGTTTGGAGCCATATTTGGCAGGAGTGTTTTTGCTCACAGTGTGTATAGTCAGCATAAAAGCATGATGCTGAATAAAGCAGGGAAATAGCCCACAGCAGCAAAGCAGCTCAGATCATTGGGGGATGCAAATCCAAATAATGAAGGCCTTCTATTTAAAAACATGCTTTGGTCACAGCAACCATCCTGGAAGATTCCAAAGCACATTGAAATAGCAATGTTCTGGGCACCAGATGGTACCAGGGAGAGTTCTGAACAATGTGGTCTGGGCTGGACTTGGGGGTGGAAGGGATGAAGCCTCTTTACAAAATGCCACATGCTGTCTAGGTATAGGTCAAGGAGGTGGCCTCTCCAATTTGTCAAAAACTCATTTTCAGGCTGCAAGGTCTCCTAGCAGCACAGTGATTTCTGGAAACTGCCTTCTATTTCTTGTGCCAAAATAGGAGTATTTACCCAGATGCAAAAGATGAAAAATAATGACACTAAAAAAGATTGGAGTGCTTAAAAAATATGGATTTAATTAAGCATTCCCAACATTTGGGGATGGAGGGACTCAGATTTGGAGAAGCACGTGTAACATGTAACTACTACCATTCCAGTACCCCGTCACCATGGTCTTTTTTTTCTTTTTTAATTAATTTATTTCTAATTAAAATATGTTGATTGTACTTAACTGATTGTATTTAATTAAAATATATAATGCTATGGGTTATAGCATTATATTTTAATACATGTATACAATGTGTAGTTAGCAATGTAGTTAGCAAATTCACCATTGCAAAACTTTATCATATTTTTGTGGTGAGAACATATGAGCTCTTCTCTCCTAGCTATTTGAAAAAGTACGATAAATTATTGTTGGTTTTAGATGACTGGTACTACTATAAACTACTAGAACGTATCTGCTCACTTCTTCGTCTTTCTCTTGGCCAAGTGGATGATTAACATGGAAATTATTCTCTCTCAATTCTTTTTTTTTTTTTAATGAAATATGAACTCATTAAAACACCCTTTCTCTGGTACAAAAAATAAGTGCTGTGTGTGGGTGTATATGTGCACTGCAGCACATGGCAGAAATAGTGGACATTGCATTAATTTAGCTTAGGGTAATATAAAGGTCTATAATTCCATTTTATGTGATTCTGTTATTTCTTTCCCCATAAATAGCTGTTATGGTGGACAAAATATAAAGTAATTTGGCAGTATGATAGTATGGAAAGGAAATGGGCCTTTGGACCGAGAAGTGAGTCTAAAACACTCTCTTGCTGCTTGCTAGATAGTGAAAATGGCCTACTTCTTCTGAGCTTCAGTTTTCTCCCTGTGCATGCAGGTCATTAATTCCCATGTTATAGAATCATAAATCATAGTCCTTTCAACATTTACCCTCATGATATCTGGGGATGCTCAGTATTTCAGCACATGCACTCGTGTACAAGGAACAAGTTTGCCCATGCTCTCCTCTTTTTTCTTGTCAAGATTCCTGACCGTGGCTCTGAGCTGCCTGACCTGTGCCCCATCACAGCATGGCTCTGTATGGCTAGCTGTCATCCATGGTGGTTGTGAACTCAGTGTGCACTGGGTTTGTGGCAGGGCAACATAGGTTTGGGAATGGGCTTGAAGTGATGAAAATAGCCCTCACTCCAATTCAGTCTCGCTTCCTAACATGCCCTGAAATAGCACTATTTAGTCCCAGAATCTCACATATCCTTTATTATCCTTTATCTTGTGGCTTCTAGACATTTTTTTCTCTTTATGAGACTTGAAAACTGGTCCCTCTGACCAGCAAGTAGGCAAATGCCAAACAGGTCTCCTGCTCCTCCACCCCAATACCTAATTCTCCCCTATATCTTTGACTTAAGCCTGCCTGCACTAAGTTCATCCTTCAAACTTAAATTCTAATACATAAAATCATACAAATAGATACTTAACATTGTTACCAGCCTGTCAGTTGCAGCAAACAACTCAGCTCTGACTCTGGGTTTTGAATCCCTGCACTGATAGAAACAGCAGAGAAAGCAATGAAGCTTTCTTGATAACTGGAAGGTTTCATGAGTTAGCATGCTGCAGTAATAATTCAGAAAATGGTAGTTCTGATACTTATTAGATCCATTCCAATGAAAGATGAATGTAATGTTCTTGGTCAGTGCAAACTTAGTTTTGATAAGTATACACTGGATTCATCTGAGTTACAATGAAAGAGCAACCAAATTCTGTAAATAATAATACTTGGACTTACACAGTGCTTTTAAAAACACTTCCAGATCCATCTCACTTTCAAAAATTATTTTAAAAATATTCACGTAAAATATGCCGTGATTTAGGTACATTACTTTCCATATCATCATTGTGCTTTACAAGGAACAGTAACTAATTATAATGAATATAATGGATCACATTTATTAGGTGTCTACTGATATCGGGCACAATTCTAAGCATTTTACGTATGTTAACACATTGAATCCTCTTTACAATCCTATGAGTTGGATACTGCTATTATTCTAATTTTACAGAGAAGAAAACTGTGGGTCAGAGAGGTTAAGTAGCTTACCAAAGTCACACAGCCAATAAGCGGTGAAGCTGGGATTTTTAAAATCTAGGCAATTTATTAAGTTTCTTCATCTCTCTTCTATAATCTTTTATTCCTTTATAGTATTTATAGCACTTAGTATATTGAATAATGGGTTTTTGTTTCTTTACTATCTTTCTTTCCCCACTGGGTGACTCTCCCTGATGGCGAGGACTGTGATTTAGGTGTGTAGCTCAGTGACCCGGGATGGTCAGAACTAAAGTGTCTGCTGAATGTCATCAGTGAATCTCAGGGCTATTTATCAAATTTCTTTTTTCTGTATGGCAAAGGTGACTTTGTTAGACAATGAGAAATAACAAAGAAAATAACACATGGGCCATATTCTTGTGTTGTTCACAACCAATTTGAGGAGAAAAGTCCTCCAGATAAAGACTTATATGACAGTCTGAAAGATGACAATAATTCAAGACAAATGAGCTGGTGCAGCTGGTGTGTAAGTCCCATATGACTGATAAAAAGTCTATGACTCAGAGGAGGGGGAAGCCTGGGATCCCCGGGTTTCTCAAAAATATAGAGGAAGCTAGTGTTCAGTCAAGGACTGAAACTGGAGTCTTTCATCTACCAGGCTACAGCTCTTCAGTTAGACCAATGTGGGTCAGGGCCAAAATCCTGCAAGAGAATGAGAGGATACAAAAGTAAATTTACTGATTTCCAAATGTTCGAATGATCCAGATTGCAAACTCGCTTGATTTATAGAGCTTCTGAGTTGGTGTTATGTTAATCACTAAACTATTCACTTGCTTGCTCACCACAACTACTATTTGCATTTACTATGTATTAAGCTATATATTCAGTGATGGAAGCTCCTGGGTTAGAAAGAGAAAAGGAGAAAGCCGTAAGTTTCAGAATAACTTTTCTGGCCAGGCAAACACTTCTCAGCAGCAACTTGGCATTGTGGGAGGTGTTTAAGAAACCACCACTGATTTTGGACTTAAAAGCTTAAAATGAAGTGGAATCAGGTACATGAGTTGCTCTATTCATTTAACTAGCATATTTTGAGTACCCACTATATTTAAACATTGTAGGAATAAAGCGGAAAAAGTCCCTGTACTAAAGAAGATTACAGTGCACTACTGTACCTCATTAGGTTTTATAGTGGGCTTATAAACTAGATGGTGTGGAGGTACACAGATGGGGAGATTTCTTGTAATACAAGATGAAGAATTTTGTAAGTTCATTAATGCCTTGGCTGAGTGTCTATGATCTAGGCCTCACAACTACCTATGTTCTGATCTTTCTCCTGGGTACCATCAAGCATCTGCCCATAAAATCCTCCCTCTCTCTACTTACCATTTGCTGATAGAATGGAAGAGCTCTATGAACCTAGAGTTGGGTGAAGCCATGAGATGGAAGAAACTGGGATATATAATCAACTGCCGACCCATGAAAGAGTGTGACATAAAGGAGAAACTGTTAAGATCCGTGATTTGGGGGCTGTTGTTTGCAGCAATTGGCTTATCCTAACTATTTAAGATCAGTGCTTGATTTACACAGGGCCAAATCCTAGAAGCCATGACACCAAGCCCAGGCATAAGGAAGAATAATAATGAACTTGTAATCATAAAATGTGTTCAGATTTACAAGCACTTTCACGTACATTAGTTCATTTCAGCATCAGGTCTTATAATAACTGTAAGAAGATAGGGCAGGTAGCATTATGTCCATTTTACTGATAGGAAAACTAGGCTGTTTGTGTTAGACTGCTCAGAAAGATGAGACTATCAAAGTAAACTTTAATTCAGTTAGGGAAGAGCTGCTCCTTTGGGCTGTTTATGGACTATGGATTTTGCTAATACAGGACTTAAAAAATAATTTCTTTAAAGTCTTTTTTACTGTCCCCTTCCCTGCTTTAATCTGATGCATGAGTCTGAAATGAAGGGAGAAGAACATAGAGGCAGGATCACCCTCTTAAAGGGTGAATGTCTTTCTTTGGATATGACTCCATTGGCTACCTTACGGTTGCTGTGAACTCCAGGAGCACAATTTAAGTTGTGCTTAAATAATCTCTACAACATGGAAGTACTGGGCCATCCCTGGCCTCAATAACTATAATTACTTGAGGGTATCCACATTCATTAGCTATGACTTCTTTGAGTATGACCTTTCTCTTTCCACTCCAAAACTAGGGCAAGCAATTCTACCCTCCCCAGGGCCTCAAACTTTGCATACCCTTTGGTATACCTTTGGCTTATTTCGAGTATTCATTGATATGATTTTGCCTTTTGTTCTTTCCTACAAAAGGAGAATTTGCTCATGCAACATTTTTATACAGCCTACAAAAACTTTGTCCTGGAATTTACCCATCCCCAACTCCCCCCACCCAGTGAGTTTTTCAAATTTATTTTAACTTCATTAATTTATGCAATAATTTTGCATAAAATTACTTCATTAATTTATGTAATATACCTAGCATTTTCCTAGATCGGAAGCATAAAAAGATAAATAGGGTATGATTCCCACCCTTAAGTGAACAATTTTTCACAGAAATATTTTTCAAAATATTTAAAATCAATCAGTATTAATGTTCGTTTGGGTTGACTTGGTAAATATGTGTTCAATACCTTCCATAGACAAACTATTGTTCTACATTATACGTGTTGGGGTGAGTAAAGAAGTAGAAAGACATAGGCTCATCGGCAAAGAAGCTGATGAGAGGATGAAAGAACAGGCTACTCTCAGGCTTGTCTAAGATTCTGAGACTAGATAAGTAGGCTGTAGGCTGCTGTGGGCCAGCCACGGTGCCAGCCAAGACTCTTTTGGTAGCAAGTTATAGAAAACGCAACTCAAATTGGTTTGAGAGAAATGGAATTTATTGGCTCTTGTTTCTGAAAAATAAAGGACATAAAAACTGTGCATTAGTGGAATTAGAAACAAGTTTTCTATTTTCAGAGTTGGCCATTCTTTTTCTTCTACATTTCTGCCTTTATGCACAGAAACAGAATCACCTACAGCAGATAAAACATAAGCAGACTTTAAGATGACCACTTGTTTTTCTTAGACACAGTAGGAAACGAAGTAAAACATTCCAGCTTTTTTTTTATTCAACACTCTTCTGATTACAAAAAATGGAAAGCAAAGTATACCTCATGAAGGCCACAAACAAAACAAAACAAAAAACCCAACGAACAAAAAAGCCACCCAAACAAATCCACAAACAATTATTGGAAGGATCCTTGGGTATTTTGCAAGATCAAAGGAAGAGTTGAACATGCCTGTGGAGAAGCAAGGAGAAAAGGTCGTTTGGTGTAGCTCAGAAACAGGGTTTATGGTCTCTCTAGAGTAATGGTATCAGTGTCACTCCACTTGAAGACTTTCAATCTCTGTCTTTCAATTAAAATTTCCAAATTGTCAGAAGAGAGCATTTAATTCGTCCTTCATAGACCCAGTGTAAACCTCTGGATCATTAAGCTGTTGCTGGGATACTAAATCATGTAATACAACATGAAAAACAACTACCATCGCTTCTTGTTTAAAGATGAGAAAATAATATTCATGATGAACTTTTCCAATATTGCATAGCTATTCATAGCAGAGCCAGTATTTGAATCCACTTCTGATTCACTTATATTCCGTAAATAGTTCTATGCCTGTTGAACTTGCTGTAATAGGAACCTAGCCCTACAATTCTTAAATGTAATAATTTTGTTTTTACATTTGTGTGCCTTCTGTGTTTGTGCTTTGCTAATTCCTTAGCATTAACCAAGTTGTATTTAAAACATCCCAACCTGTCCCAATAAGGGCAATGTCCTTGGAGGCTGGATATGGTTGCATGAAGATTAAAAGGGGGATGTGCTCATCAAAGAGGCAAAGCCCCATTGGAGAGTTGTCCTCCATTCTTTAGCGATTCTTCCTGAGAGCTCCTCTCTTCTCACCTTTTGCAGGATTTTGAGTTTAGCTTATGTAAGGAATGATTCTCTTATCACACCATTCTACCTTTCGTGAACATTCATGATTTGAAAATTCCAATTTCTAACAGTTTCTGCTCACAACATGTGGAAGGAAGAGACACGAGAGTGTTTTATGGTAAGCATAAATGTGGCAAAATGAGATGAAAAACTCCTGATTATGGCAAGATTCTCTTAACGGTGATGAGGCTGTTCCCTTCACACATTCTGGATATCAGATTTTTGACTATTTATCAGTTCCTTTTGACTTATGTCAGGTAATTTCCTATAATACTTTTTGAAATATGAGTATATATATATATGTATATATATGCATGTATATATAGACAGAGAGAGGAAAACAACTGAGACCAGTAATAACTTTGTACATTTTAGAAGCACAACTATCTATATATTAACAAATTAAATTCTGTACAATATGGTTTGATGTGTTTGCTTAATTTATTTTTTCATAGTGTGAGTCTAATGTTAACTTTTAACTCTCTTCAATAAGGAAAAGTTAAATCTTTACGGTGTCCCTATATGGTTTCTCTTCTTTCATTATTCTTCTTTATGGATGGTTTTGTCTGGATTTCAGGCAGCCCTTATCCTACACAATTTTTGCTGGCTCTGTCACTTCTTACTGTTAGAGGATATTAAAGTACAGAAAATTCAGTCTCTCAGCTGACAGTTCACTATTGAAGCACAGAATCCTCCTCTTTGTCTATACTTTGTAAGAAGTTTGCACAGTCATTACCTTTTTAGCATGGCATTTCTTTGTGCACTGTTCCAGTTTTCTGTTTGGTCTCTTCGATCTGTAGGAATGAATGAAACCATTTCCAACTGTTGGGTTTCTTGGGAAAAAGCTCCTCCCTCTGCAGAAATCATTTGACTTTGATCTAGCATTATTGAATACCCCTTTTATTTTTTAACCCCTCAGTCCCCTTCTTCTCCCCCATACCCTGCTCTTTCCCTCCCCCACTGGCTATATGTCTAAACGCAGTGTTGTTGTTCTTGGCATTTCAGGCCACCATCAATGTACACTACTTAAGCACATGTTGACATGATCTGCAGACAGTAATATGGGAGGCAAGAAACATATCATAGAATGTTGAGGATGATACATATCTCTGATGCCTGACCCTGTCCATGGCATGTTGGTTTGAGGGAGACAAGAGTTAAGTTTATGAGGTGACTTTCCAGCACAGAAAAGTAATCAGGCCAGCAGTAACAGATTAGCACTTTACAATCTACAAAGCATTTCTAAGAGCATTATCTCCTTTAGTCCTCACAAATACATTACTTGCTTTAACCTTCACAACTCTGAGGGAGATGTTAGCATGGTCCCCCTTTACCAATGAGGCTCAGAACGGTTATGACTTGGTTAAAATATTTACAGTCAGAGTTGGGTCTGATTAAGATATTCCAGCTCTCAATCCCATATCTTTTCCTGAAGCTTCATAGTCGGCACCAGAAAAGAATGTAGTTTTTGTGACTTCCTAACACAGAAACACACACTGCATTGCCTTTTGCATGAGTATAAAGTACAGATTTGTTAAATGATTCCCTTAATGAGCCAGCTAGGCAAGAAGGGGATCTGCTTCCAGTGCAAATACAGGGATATCTGCTGTAGATGAAGGATGAGGAATACACCATAGATAAAGATCAAAACATCAGGAATGGGGCTATTTTTTCTGGAATCTAGGAATCTGCCTGACTTGTACCTTCCCTGACAAACAGAAAAACTAGCTGCATCCTTTTGCATGAGAATATTCTGTTCATTTGAAAATTTGAAAATCTATATTTAATAAAAGAATTTAAGTTGTGCTTCGATAGAAAAAAATCTTGATGTTCTTTTTTTTTGTCTTTTTCCTTGTCCGGCAATGGATCGCAACCCTCAGTGTCGCCCCCGTACCGGACCGGGACCGGCAACAGGATTGCAACCCTCGGTGTTGCCCCCGCGCCTCGCTCAGCCAGTGAGCGGGAACCGGTCTGTATGTGGGATCTGAACCCTCGGCGGGAGCGCCACCACGCTTCCCAAGCGGCGCACTACAGCAGTGCGCCACCGGGCCGGCCCCTTGATGTTCTTTAGAATCAATAAGTTAGCAGAGATTATGTTATGACTAGCAAAGGCAAAACAAGAAAGTGGAAGGTTCTTGCTATGAGAAACTATTGCAAGAGTCAGAGAAGTTCCTTTATAATGTTGAAAAGAAACCCAATATGCACACAGGGCTATAGTTCAGGTGAGAAAGGAGAAGACTTTCTAAGGTCTTTTCTCCCTTTGATTCTATGAAGATGGAAGAAAAATTCCTTCATTTTATGGGAAGCCTAAGCTACGAGAAGCAGCCACGATTCCTTTTCTTGCTGTGACAGTGTTGATGACACACAGCTGGAAACTGATTTATCACCACATTTAAGGAAAGCCTTTAACAAATGACAACCCATATGGATATTAGGCAGTTCCTTTCTCCTGCATAAAACAAAGTGATAAATTGTGTGTGAATTTTAAAGGCATAATCCTTCCATGAAAATTCTCAAGTATATGCATTAAAATATCTGAGATTTGCTAATGATTCACCCTTTTCAAATTTACAAGGCATTTCATGGGAAAGGATGGAGAAAAGTTAGTTAAGTCTATTAGTCTTTTCTCATCTTAATGCCCATCATATTTGTGAAATGCGATTGTGATTTTCCTTTACAAGATTTAAGGTAGGATTCATACTAGTCTAACCCCCGCTTTATTTCTATGATATCCATTTTTTATTTTTGACAATTAAATTAGAATGCTTCAAAGCAGACTAGATCAGGAACAGACACTAAATCCATAAATCCTTGATTTTTATGTGAAAAGGTCAAGAAGGTTGAGTCAAGAGAAAGTCAAGGAATATTCCAAAGTTCTGTATAGCATCTGTCAACATGGTATCTATGGTAACCTACTTAGCACCATTTCCCATACGTATCTTCTTTTTCTTTTGGAGGTTCAGTTTGAGATTTGACCCCCTCAGGATTTTAAGTAGTCAGGTTGGCATCAAGGCCAGGACTGGGACTGGTTAACTATGGATAACCAAAAGGCCAAATTCAGCCCACTGACTACTCTTATAAATAAAGTTTTATTGGAACACAGCCACACCCATTTGCTTGTAAGTTGTCTATAGTTACTTTGACACCACAATGGCAGAGTTGAATAGTTGTGACAGTTTGAGCCCCAAAAGCCTTAAATATTTAATATCTGGCTCTTTACAGAAATAGTTTGCTGACTCCTGGTCTATCCTTGTTCAGGCCAGTGTTATGAGGCTGCAAACAAGAGATTTTCTTTTTTCCCTTTCTGATTCTTTCATATATAGAAAACTATGTTTTTTCAATTAAACACTTATTATTTGAAAATTCACCAGATCTGGCTGTAACCCAGATTCCATTTTTTATATTCAAAAGAAAACCATTAACTCTGACAGACATTTCTCAGTCTGTGTTTTTTTCTATTTTATCATTTTAAAATAATTTAAATAGAAAGATGAAAAGGTATTTGTTGCCTACTTGGTTAGCTTTACAAATCTCCTCCCTTCCTGCCAACACCAGCAGAAATCTCCAAGTGATTTTTTTTCAGTGACTTTAAATCACTGAACATCTACTGATTTCCCCACTCCCCACATCTGCAACCACGTTTCCTTCCAATGGTCAAAATGTTCGGTCCTGACAGAAACATCTAGAGGAAACAAAGAACCCTTTTAGGTAAAGCAGCTCTAATTTTCACAGTAATTTTCCCAGTTGCAGGAATTGAGATTCTAGCAAGGAAATAACACTGTCTTTAGTGGGTTTGAGCTGAGATCCTGAAACTATAAAGTTTCTTCCAAACAGTCTGCTCTGAAATCCTTTTAAGCATGTTGCCCTTAGCGGAAGTCCCTACTAAATTAAATATCAAGCAGAGCCAGGAAAGGACTGGTAGATACATGTGACTCTTTTATGAGGTTGGGAGACAGAAAGTGGCACAGAAATTTGAAATTATAATTGCAGCTTCTTCCTGGTTGTTCTGATAGTCTCCAGAAGAGTAGTAAAAAACAAACAAAAAATACCAAGCTCATGCTGTCCTTGGCTAAGCATGCCCAGTCTTTCTGTCCTCAGTTCTGATACCAAGTGCTGATTGTACTTACCCAGAGAATGTGGGGAATTCCATACGGCTTTCCTTTGCATTGTTGAGACTTTTCCTTTAAACCAGAAATTTCCAACTTTGGGGCATTTGGCCACATCATCTGAGGCAGTAAAGCTAGTCAGTGGTGACTCAAGAACTTGTAAACAGCTGTCCCAGACACCTCTTCTCAGTAATTTTGCAAGCCAAGAGTTAAAGTCTCTAGACATCCCCTCCCTCCAAATATTGAAGAATGAAATGAAAATCATGTAATACTCAGAGAACTAGAAGCATGAGTATATGAGGAACTTAGGTTATTTGGACAATGTGCAATAACTGAGTTCCAATCCTTGCCTACCTTTGCTAGCTATATGATCTGAGGGAGTCATTGCATATTGCTGGATTTGTTAGATGTGAAAAAGAGAGATGAGACTTGATTTTTAAAGTCTTTCTTGCATACATGATCAGATGTGCTCAAATTCTGAAATGTGATGGCTGTCAATTTCTGGAACAGGTTTTTAGGGAAAGGCAGCCTTAGAAGATTTACTGTCCTATGTCATTCTCCCTCTGACTTAAGTAAACTCAATTAGAATTTGCAGGAAAAGAACAGATTCTTGAATATCCTTGGTAAGATAAATGACCCTTCTGTTTAGAAGGTTGTGCTCCTTGACCAAATGTACATCATTGGCAAGTGCCCAGGTGGGAAAAAGAGGAGGTAGCTGCCTTTCCTGCCAAATCAGTTCAAACAACCTTGTCCCTCAGAGGACGCGTGTTACAAACAGGTGGCCCTCACATGCCAAAGGGAGCTGCGTTATTTTATGTATTGTCTCATCTGGAGCCAAGGAATAGAGAATAAGTGATGCAACTTCCTTTCTAGGCCTATAATTTTATGATTTGATAGGTAACAAGGCTCTGATTTTCTTAAGTCTGCAATTGAAACTTAGATAAGCACACATTTTTATTGAGATGAATCTTGCCTTAACAGCTGCAGATGGGACATAGTTCTTAGGGACCTCTATATTATGAGATGTATAATCCTCCCTCTAGTTTTTATAGGAAAAAACTCTCCACAGTGGCACCATAATATTTGACCTTAATATCTGCACCTGGAGTCATTCACCCAGAATACCAGAGGAATTTTGCCAACAAATTTAGCTCTGCACATTAGCAATACAATGATTCTGAAATCGCATTCACATGCATTTTTTAGGAGATTCTAAAGCAGTTCAGTCAGCCCTGATGAATTAGTTCTTTCTCTGAAATAGGGGAATCACATAACCTATTATTAGTATGTTTTATGGATATGGCATTAATCCAAATTATAGTAATTTAAGATACATATTTCAAAAGCACATGATTTGATTCACTGAAATGGATGAGATTGAGAGTAAATTTGCTCTAACCTCTTGTCATGAAATGAGCACAAGGGGATGTTATAATGAATAGGGAGTGGTCTTGGTAACACAGCATACTTGGGGATTTAAATCAGTGAATGTCTTTTTACCACTGGCATTTCCATTCACGGGCTCCTGCATACAAGCAGTCTGCTGCCTGCTCATGGAGACCACTGATTCTTGTACACTCTTTTCTGCAATGTCTGTAAGTACCCAGAATGAGTCATCTTTGAGACTACTCAGAAAAGAAGTGCCTGTTGAGGAACAGGAAGAAAAGGAATCATACACCACATCATTCAAGCCCCAAGAAAAAAAAAAGCACAAACACCTTTCTTTTTATACCTTGGACCCGAATATATGGGTAAGAGAATTAAGTTGGTATTATAGGAAGTCAAAACAAATCCATTAACACAACTGTTCCAACTACAAGAAAGTCATCCATTTCCACTGCCAATGCCCTAGGTCAATATCCTTAGCATTTCCACTTGGAAAACTCACAGCAATAGCACTGCAACTGGTTTCTTTGCCACCAGTTTCTCTTGGCCCCAGCCTGATGGCTTTGCACACTGTTAAACTGTTAGCAGAGTGAGATTGCTAGAATGAAAATTAGGTCTGATCATTTTTATGCTTAAAATTCTTCTTTGTCTCTCATAACCATCATGATAAAATTCAGATTTGTTAGAGCAGGACTCGAGGCCCCTCCCTCCCCATCTGGGCTCTCTCTCCACCTCTAGAGGAATGCTTCATTCCTGTTGAATCAATCTATGTGCAGTTTTCCAAATGGTTCTGTGCTCTCATGTCTCTGATCCTTTGTACACTTCATTCGATTTCTCAGTTGAGCTGAAACTTGAAGAAGAAAAAATGATAGCTAAAATTCATTGGGCATTTAATTATGAGCCAGGTATAATTCTGAGGATTTTACTTTTATTAATTCATGTCTCTGATCCTTTGTACACTTCATTCGATTTCTCAGTTGAGCTGAAACTTGAAGAAGGAAAAATGATAGCTAAAATTCATTGGGCATTTAATTATGAGCCAGGTATAATTCTGAGGATTTTACTTTTATTAATGTATCAGCAACAGTATGGAGTAGGTACTCTTATTATCCTGTCTTCATAAAGGAGGAGCCTAAAGCATAGAACAGTTAAGTTGCTTGCCTGAGGTCACAAAGGGAGTAAGAGTTAGATCTGGGATTCCAGGGCACATGCTCATAGATAGCAAAGGGGTTATACTGCCTCGAAGTCTCATGAGGCATTTACTCATCCTTCAAAATTCAGTTCAACAATTTCATTGGGAAGCTCCCACGATACCCTGATCTGAGGAAGTGCTGTGGCATCTGTGCTTTGTACTATGTTTTGCATCCCTCTATGATACCATATGCAGAATTGCACATGCTAAGTTCCAGAGGAGGCTGGGATCTTGACCATCTCTCCTGTGTTTCTATGTCTAGTGCTTTGTAAATATTTTTGGAATGGAGAATAATTCATTGTCTTCTTCAATAAATTATTTTCTTTTGTTTTAAAATTTTCTATATTTCCAGTAAGTAATTTAGCACCTAGTAGACAGTAGTTTCTCAGTAAGTACTGGGTGATGAAATACAACGGGCAAATGGGTTTATGGGCTTTTCCTTGGTGCCCATAGGAAGTAGGAACAGATCAGCTTCCATAAAAATGGCAATTCTCCTTATTTTGCTTTACTATGTTTTTTTTCCCCCACTCTTAATTACAAATACCACTACCCCCAAATGACTATAAAACTGCAAAGAAAACCCTTCTCTTGCATAACCTTTGATTTATAGGGTATAATATACTTGTTAATTTTATTATAATGATGAAAACAAATTACAACAGAATTTTTCCAGGTTGCTATTTCCTATAGAAATAAAGTTAGAGGAATACTATGTGCCTGGTCCTAGTCTAAGCATGTTATATAATTTCATTTAATTATCACAGCAATCTTTTCAGATGAGCATTATTGTCCCCATTTTACAGATGAGGAAACTGAAGTTCAGAGTGATTAAGTTTCTTACCCAAAGTCACACAATGAGTAATCTGCAGAGTGAAAACACAAACTTAGATCTGCCTGAAAATCTGCCCAATGGCATGGTGTCTGAGGCCAGGGTGGGTGGCTGTGTAAACTGATCACTCTTTGAGATTACAAATTGAATAAATTTACAAGTGAAACAAATCTACTTGACATCATCATGCAATGGCAGGCTTTGAATTGAGTTTGCCAAAATAGAAGAAAGAAGGCCTCATTGCCTCACGATAAAGAGAGCGACTCTCGTGTTAGACTGCTAGGTTGAATCCCTCCTTGCTTGCTGTGTCATCTTGCTGTATCCAGTTTCTCCACCTGAAATGCAGAGTAATAAACTACCTTATGGGGTTATTGGACTCTGACTCTTGATCTGTAGTTTAAGTGAGAGCTTTCCTGGCAGCATTCCAGCACTAGATAAGCAGAAGTCTCATGCCTGCTTAGCCTAGTGATTCTGCTGTCTACGTCTGTCTGACTCTAACATGCCACTCCTCATTCCAGGCTCTGCCGCAGGATGGAGGCCTGTGGTCCTGAATCCAAAAATCCTTTTGCTAATGCAGTTCTTTCCCCAAGAAGTGATAAAAGTTTCTTGCCTCAGCTCTAACAGTCATGCAGTTTATGTCCACACCATGCTATATAAATTGTAGTCAATTACTTAAGGTTAACTATTGAAATTCCTACTAGTATTGAAGAAGCTAGCCATTTGTAAGTCGTTTGTAGTAATCTTTAGTAACAGATAATTAGACACTAATTAGCTCATTTGCTTACTGTTGGTGTACTTAGTAAGACATTAAATGAGTTAATTACAAGAAAAAGAATTGAGTGGTAATTAAATGCCAATTAAGGGATTTTTTTATGTAAGCAAAATATATTGGTTAAATGACAATGTTTAAAACTAAAACAATGAAT
>NW_007729583.1:307735-309669 GCF_000696425.1 Galeopterus variegatus
ATATGTAATCAATTCTAATCAAGTAAATGTTGATTCTTAGTTGATTCTTAGTGTAGGGCTTTTAGCTAACAAACTTACAGGACAAAAGTCCTTAGCTAGGAGGCAACAGCCTACGGCTAGCAGGCAAAGGCCCATCAAATCAGCTCTGAACACTGTTTAGGTATGGGATTGTGTACTTTGATGGCTTAGAGTTAACAGGTGGTTGACATACTGATCTTGTTAAGAGATTTTTAAAGAATTGCTATAGGAAAATATGTGAGAAATATTTGCTGAAGGGAAAAGTTTTTGTTAATGGAAACTTAAGATACAATCACAGATAGATAGAATCATAGGAAAGTAATGATTGTTTTATCTGTTATAAAAAATAGTTATATCTTAGGTTAAAGATAATGATCACAGTGTAATTAGCTTAACATTTCACTAATTATACTTTGGAATGTCATTTTGTTAGTTTTAATGATGTTACTACGTTCCATTGTTTAAGTTATACTTAGCTGTGGATAACTTTTGTCACGTTGCCCATGTCTTTGTGCCCTTTGGAAATGATTGAATCAACTGATTTTTCTTGTGAAACTTCCTTGTCTTTACAATAAAAATAGAAGCTAACTTTGAATCGGAGCTGTACCCAGTCTCTCCTTCCAACAGAGGAGTTGCTGAGGTGCAGTCCCTTCGGGCTTCTCATTGCATTCATGTTGTTTTGAATAATCTTTTTTGCATCTCCATTACACAGTGAGAAGTGTAACAACTTTCCCCTGCTTATTCCAAATAACTGCTGATATGCAAGGGCCTTTTGGCTCTAAGTGGTCTTTCCCCACCTGCACATATTATATGGATTTCTGAGGTTCTTTCAGAGCCTTTTGTAGATAAAGACAAGATATAAACAAATTTAGAGAAAAGACACATGTGACATGCCACCTCTGCCCTCCTCATAATCAACTTCCAAGAAGTAGCCATAATCTTTCTACACATTATCCAATATAGTGTCTTCTACATAAAAGTTCACTAGCTTGGAAATCTATAAAATGAAAATGTAGGTTTTATATATAACATGAAACAATTTAAAGTTTCTTCTCTTGAAACAATTTTTTTTTTTTTGTAAATATGGCACTCTTTGCTAACAGTTTCTCTGAAGCCTTCAAAAACTTGAGAATTATTTGGAATATGGAGGAAGGAGATGGGGGGGGTGGATAAAAGAGCATGGTGGGGTAAGCACGGTGCCAGCACCGTGTTCTTAAGTCTCTTTACTTCTTACAAGAGCTACATACAATACTCTGAAAAGTTTCTTCTTCATGCTGACTGTTGCCCAAGACTTAGCCCTTAACAGCGGGACACATCAGATGAAACAGTTCAACTCCCACCAAGCACTGGGTGAGGAAAAAAATCCTGGAGTAAATGTAATTTTATCAGTACTGCCCTTGAGCCCGTATCCCAAATTTTGCCTTTCCAAAGGCTGGTGGGGTTATTTGGGGTTCTCTGTTTAGATACCTGTGTTTCCTGATCCTCCCAAAGGTGTGCTGAGCATAGAGTCAGCTGAAACCAAGATGTTCCTGACTTTAACTTAGGTTTAAGGAGATTAGACTTGAATTAAATTTGGGAAAATAATCTCTACTTTACTATTATGAAACAAATAAATCTTTAATAGTATTGAAAAGGCACTTCATAGTTTCTTTCTGCTTTTTTTCCCCCACCAAATATTACTTTCTAAACAACATATTGCTGAGTTCAGTGTAAACGTATCAGTAGCATATGGCTTAATCTTCTCTCAAATTCCCTTTGGGCTTGAGAAATTAATTGACAAACTGAGTGGCAAAGCTTCCTTGTAGTATCTGAAACCACAAATTTAGAAAGCATGACCGGAATTATTTAAAGACTCCATTTCCAGTGAATGGTTTGCTTTCTATCAAAGTCTTAAAGGGCTAATGGGAATGCAGCCT
>NW_007729583.1:310404-312482 GCF_000696425.1 Galeopterus variegatus
AAAACACTATTAGCTTTGGAATGTCAAAAGATTGGAGTTCAAATTACTTCTCTGCTTCTCACTGGTTGTGTGGCTGGTTACAAAAACTGAATTGAAACAGCAGGTGCATTGCAGGGGCTGTTAGGATTGCCAAGGGGCTTTTGCTGGACGCTCAGCTTAGGGCTATAGGGCTGAGGAACTTGGAGCTAAGGAGGCAAAATCAATCAAGGTAGCACCCTCTGCTTAGATGCCAGTCAGTTGCTTCAGACATGTTGAACATCTATAGTCATTAAGAGCTAAAGAAATTATACTAACAGCCAAAGGTAATTTGCTTTCTACTTTTTGGTAACTTACTTCCACCTCTCAAGACACAAACAACTGCCCTCCTGCCTCCAAAATAGTTTATTTTACTCTTGTGCCTAACCCTGTGCACTTTCCCTGTTAGAGGATAAAGGAGAGGAGCTCCTTTCTGTGGTGTGCACGTGGGGCTGAACTATGGGATGGGGGACTCAGGGACATGTTAGACTTAGATGCAAACATCCACCCCATTTTGGTTTTGGGTCTTAATCTCATAAGCATACGTTTCTTCATCTGAAAAATGGGTAGGGTAACATGACCTCAAAGCATTAGAGTGAGAATTAAGTAAAATGATGTTTATAATATGCTCAGTGAAGTAAATGGCACATCACAAATGTCTTCCAATTTGCTGTCTCCTGGTTTATGAAGTACTAGACCTTATCAGTGAGGGTTACTGTATCCTGAAGATGATAGGACAGGGTAATTGTGACGTTCCAGTGGTTCTGCTATGCATAATTTGATTGAACTGAGTCTTGGAAAGGTTATTCCCTAAAGACCATTAAAAGATATACCTACCAAAAGCAAGGTGCCCCGGAAACCTCAAGCTGATGTTTCTCAACACTTTTACATGTGGGAATAGAACCTCCTTTCCCCAAATAACCACAAAATTCAATCAGTGTAATTATAGAAATCACAGCAGACTCACATTTTTTCTTCTGCCATTTTATGTTGCCACCTTATCTCTGTTATTAGTTGCTTTATGGCTGTTTTATTACACTTATCATGCTCTGAGGCATCAAACTTAAAGTAACTGTTTTTTTTTATTATTTGGAAAAAAAATTAAGTAGAGAAAAGCATGGAGAATAATATAATACCCACATACCTGCAATAGAAAATTAGTAAACGTAAAATTGACAAATTTCTTTTTACTTCAAATCTTTCTTTGAAGTTGAAGTATTTCTATACCTCACTAATCCTATTCTTCTCCTTACCCCAAAACCAATCCTATCATAGATTTTGCATGCATCTTTCTAGTCCATGTGTTTTTATTTTCACTACATACAAAAACTTAAAACCAATATGTAATACTGTTTTGTATTTTTTAAAATGTGTGCAGATGTTCTGAAACTCCCTGTTTCATTCAATGTTTTTGAGTGATCCATATTGATACATGTAGATCTAGTAATTCATATTAGCTATGAATTATATTTTATCATGTGACTATAGCAGACAATTGTTCATCCCTTATTGATGCATATTTAGATTATTTCCAACTTTTTTCTATTTTCCAAAATGATTTACTAGTTTGATAAGATATGAATGTTTGTAGCTAAAAGATAAATAAAGCAAGTCCTTGTAATATGTAGCATAACCAGGAAGAAATAATTACTGTCAAGATAGAATTCAATATGAAGTGTTTTTGCCCATTTGGAGCACCAAATGGGACTAATGCAATCATCTCAATATACATTCGTTCTATTTTCCATGATTCTCAAATTTTAGTTTGTATTAGAATCACTCAACCAATGTATTTTAACAAACCCTGCAGTTTGCCCTTGGTTTGTAATTCAGGAAACAATGTCGTACAATCTGGGCCGAAATTAAGAACAAACTTTTGCATAGAGCTACTTCTATGACGTTGTTGTTCTTTAGAAACCCGTGGTGATGACAGGCCATTTGCTAAGAAATCTTTCTTTTTGGAGACATAAAAAATAGTGACACGTTCAGAGCCTTTACTACGTACCAGCTCAACGTTAGGCACTTTCATACCATAATTTCATTTAATCTTCAATGATCCTTGA
>NW_007729583.1:313479-315208 GCF_000696425.1 Galeopterus variegatus
GAAGACACTGAGATTCAGAGGTATGAAATAGTGGCCCAAGATTGTATGGCTACTGGGCAAGGGTCTGAGACTTGAGCCCATCTCTATTTGATTCTTAAATCCTATTTTCTCTGTTCTGCGAGCTTACATATTCTTGTGGGGAGGTAGGACAAGCAATATCAGTACTACCATTGGTAGCTTATGCACCAGGACATAAAGTCACTTAAATTAGCATAAATTTATTTGAGCCCCTGCCATGTTGAAGGTTTTGTGCAATCACCGTAAGGGTTTAAAAAGAAATATGCACTGCTCTTGAGGAGCTTATAATCTATTGGGGAAGAAAAGATAAAGGATAGCAGGAACAGTAGATAGTACTTTGAACTGAATTTGTGTAGATTGGGAGGGAGCAGCATGAGTTAGAGAAGGAAACTATCTGAGGTGGGAATTGGGTCCCTCTGAGAGCATGAGTGGCATTTACCTGGGCAAGAAGGAAGCAGCAAAGATTCTGGACAAGTAGAATTACATGAGCAAAAGCTTGGTGCCTGATGCTACAAAAGGCCCGTATTAACTATAGCAAAGGATGCATGTTAGAGCCAGCAGAGTTAATAGGGAGCTTAGAACATGTAACTCCAGCCTCCCATCCCCTTTCACTTTTCATACCTCTTGTCTTTTCTCAGATTACAGTATAGTCAGTAGAATTCATCAGGACACACAAGAGACATATAATAGAATGCCAATGTCTTGGAAAAAGCAGAAGGAGATGTCTAAGCACTGCAAGCTAAAGGTTCCTCGTGGCCAAAGAAGGTAAAACCAGACAAGGTGAAAGCCTGAGCTTAATGGCTGTCTGATTACCAAAAAGCCCTATGATATTATCATTTTCCCTGAGGGGGCATTTGGAATCTGGAGCTATTTAGTCTCATGAGATGCACCGACTAGCCTGAGAGCCAGCTGACTCTCAGAAAGTGTGAGTTTAAAATGCATACCCAGTTTTTTTTTGTTTTTGTTTTTTTACTTTTTTCTCCCTTTACAAATATTAAATCTAAGCACAGGAAATGTTCTCAGTCTCCTCCAGGGGCTGCAGCATTAGAACTACTCGACTACTGCATCCACCCCTCCCAGCTCTACCCCAACTCTGACTTCCCTTCCCAGTGCACTGGGAAATTAGGGTGTAGAGCTTTGGAGTCAATTTGATCTACTTAGAGTCCTGCTTTCACCAACTACTTGCTGATAAGGAAGAAAGATAACTTTCTGAGTGATATATCCTCATCTATAACTTAAGGATAATACCTACTCCCTGAGTTGCTGTGAGAATGATGCTTGTACAGCACCATAAGCCTACGATAAAGGTATTGCTGTTTTCTTCAGAAAAAAAAAAAAAAAACTAAGAGATTTCACCATTCACCCATCTTAACTGAAAGAACATCTAAGAGATGTACTTGAGAAAAAAAGAAAATTGAGCTCACAAAGAGTGAGATTCAAGAGTAAATATTGAATGAAGAAAGCAGTAAAGATGTAGGTATATCTAAATCTTCTCTAATTGGGGGAGGAGGTGATAGAAACAAAATGGAAATAAAATACTGGAAAACAGTAGTATTTAAGTTGGGAGGTGCATGATGAAATTTTAAAAATTCCACAGTTCTTGTGTTGTTCAAAAAGTGTATAGAGGGCCGGCCTGGTGGCGCACTGGATAGTGCGCCGCTTTGGAAGCGCGGCAGCGCTCCCGCCCGAGGGTTCGGATCCCACATACAGA
>NW_007729583.1:315979-317765 GCF_000696425.1 Galeopterus variegatus
AAAAAGAATAGAAAAACAATAGAAAAATTAGAGTAAATAGGAAGTGCAAAATAAGGTGAGAGAAATAAATCAAAATGTACAAACAAACACAATAAATGTGTGTGGATTGAATTTATTAGCTAGCACTGGGATTGGTCAGGTTGAAATAAAAGGGAATCTATATGTAAGTTGTTTACAAGGGACCTACTTAAACGTTAGGATACAAAGAGGTTGTAAGTAAAAGAAAGGGAAAAACTATAGCTGGAAATTACTAACAGAAAGAAGGCTGGTATAGCTATAGTAATATTAAAAAAATAGATTTTAGGGCAGAAAACATTTTAGGGATAGTAATGAAAAAAGGAAATTTCTCTAGGAAGATTTAGCAGTTGGAAACTTGTTTGCAAAGAGTAATACTCAAATAAGTAAAATCAGAAAAGAAAAAGGAGACATTACAACTCCACACCAAGCCTACAAGGCCGTATGTAATCTGGCCAGAGCCAGATTTCTGACCTCCTTTCCTAAGAGTCCATCCCACTCTCTCCAATCTTTGCTCAGTGGTGTTCTTCAAATGTGTTAAGCTCACAGCTACTTCAAGGCCTTTACCCTTGCTGTTCCCTGCAACTGGGAGATTTTACTCCATAGCTATACAAAGTCAGCTTTTTCCCCATCATTCATGTTATTATTCAAGTGTTATCTGTTCAGGAAAGCCTTATTTAACTACCTCATTTAAATAGCCAACCCTTACCACACATTATGTATTTTAGAGGATTCACCACTATTTTTCTCTAATTATATTATGCATTTATTTGGTTACCTACTCATCACTATCTTTGCCACTAGCACGTTAGCTTCATGAGGACAGGGACTTTGTCTTGTTTGCCACTACATGCCCAGTCTCTAGAACAGTATTTAGCACAGTATTGGCATGCAATAAATGCTCATTGAATGACAAAATATATGAGTAGACTTTTAAGTGTGCTCCAGATATTATTCCTTTAGTTATACCAAAGACGGAAATGAGACTGATCATTACTGAGCAACTATTAAGCACAAGTCCCTTGACATATATCATCTCACTGAACAGAGCAAAATAAAATGATTTTATAGGTATCGAGTAAGGTTCAGAAAAGTTACATTCCTTTGTCTAGTTAAGAGAGAAGGAGGAATGCAAATACAAGTCTAATTTTCTCCAAATGCCATAATTTTTCTATTACATCCCAGTGCAGATTCTCACCCTGATCATGAGAACACTAATTACTTCATTAGTTTCATTTAAAGTAATCAGTCACATTGCTCACATGGCATACAGATGGGACAAAAACAACCGATGTTTTTACTTTGTGTTGGTTGTCTTAGGGCAGGTGAAATATCTGTTCTCCAAATGGGTAAAATTTGTGCCAACCCTCCCTCACTGCTTTTTGCCTGTCCTCTCACTCTCTTTTATTCTTCCTTTATACTCTCAAGACAGATTTAAAATGCTGCCTTGAATTCCAAGAGATTGCCTAGAGAGACCTAGGTTTAGCTAGTAGGAGATATTTGTGGTTGAAGTTAAAATTTTTTTTCCCCTGGAGGAATCTCTAGAGAGGCAGAAAAGCCTTTTGAAGAAAATGGTTGTTAAAATTCTCCAGCCAAGGGCCGACCCCGTGGCTCACTCGGGAGAGTGCGGCACTGCGAACACAGCGGAGCTCCTGCCGCTGGTTCGGATCCTATATAGGGATGGCCAGTGCACTCACTGGCTGAGCGCGTTGCGGACGACACCAAGCCAAGGGTTGCGATCCCCTTACCAGTCACAAAAAAGAAAAAAAAA
>NW_007729583.1:318313-320081 GCF_000696425.1 Galeopterus variegatus
GCGGACGACACCAAGCCAAGGGTTGCGATCCCCTTACCAGTCACAAAAAAGAAAAAAAAATTCTCCAGCCAGAACATTTGTAAAAATTGACAAGCACTGAATTTATTACCAGGGAGAGCAGTAACCCAGTGGGTTTACTTCAGGGTCATGGTCCATGAGGGAAAAGCAGGTAATATGGGTACATTAGCACACCGCCTCATGTCTTAGATATTCAGTTGCAAGAATGCTGGGGATTGTCCTTGTAGGCAGGATGGTGCCATCCTTCTGGGCTGAGTGACCATCCAAAGAACTTTGAGCAGAAGGAATAATGAGAAGGAAAGTTACATAAATATATTGGAATATATTGGTCTACGTAGTGGACATTTGTTGCGTGTTCAACAACTCAGCATCCATTACCCAGCTGTCTACCTGCTTTTCTGTAATAGAATTTCAATTAACTTTTGAGTAACAGCTACTCTGTGATTGTGTGTCATCCTGTTGGCACTATAAATAAAGTTAGTCTTTTTTCCCCTGTCCAAGGAGTGGGCATATGATTTAAGGTTGACTAATTTAGTCCCTCTCTTGAGATATTGATGGGGCTATGAAAACAGGAAAAACATTTAAAGCCTCTTCATTCTAATGTGGACACTTTGATCAGACAGACATATTAGTGTGATTGTGCTACTGAGAACTTCTTAGAGCCCAGTTCTCCAGCTCTTTCATTGATTATGTGAGCCACCCAAAATTTTTCCAATAAGTAATCATCTTCTCTTTAAATGTGTCAGTACTCATTTCTGTTGCCTATAATCAAATAAGTTGCTGCAGACTATATATGAACATGTGTCTTTGGATGCCAAAAGCATATTCCTAATTATGACAAAAAATGAATGGAGCAGGAAAATAGGTCATTGTGCATAGTGAGGAATTTCTTTATGTGGTAGTTGGTAGAACCTTCAGTGCTGCTTTGACCTCTCTCTCCAAGGTCATGACTCTGGACTCTTAAAATTTCATGTCTTCCTAGATCACAAAGTTTTGGGGTATCTCCGAGGAAAAAGAAAACATTGTTAAGCTGCCTCCACTTCCTTGCATTTTAATCTCATGTATCCTTTTACAATAATTATTTGCTGATTTGATAGCAAACTGAAGTGGTAGCAACCATGAAGCAGATCCAAGTTATCATTATCACATTCTTGAATGAGTCCTTCGTTAGGTGACCTGGTTAATCATGTATCCTCCTTGACAATCAGGTGCCTTAAGATATACCCTTGAGTATAAGGGAGCTTCCTTATTAAAAATGCAATTCATGCTATTTCTTTTATAACAAGAACAGAGGGTATATGGATCTTACTTCAAGTTCCAGGAATTTTATAGATGTCCAGCAGTTCTTCCTTTACAGAAGTCATGTAGGGATATTCAGGTTTCCAGCACACCAGAAGAAATCTAAAAACTCAATACACTGGGTTGATTCTCATCAAATGTGGTCTAGGTATTCTATCAGAATTAAACACAAAAAGCTAAAGTTTATAATATTTTGTGGCTTACATCTAGGATACCTGTTGCTAGAAATTAGATTTATACTTCAAAGTAAAATGACCCAAGAAGGCAATGGAATCTAAGAAACACAAATTCAAAACAAAGAAAAATGACTTATAATTGCAACTCAGGACTACTTTGGTATAGTATATGGGGTTTAGAAACAAAGGTCTGGTAAGAGTGGGAAGAAATATGAATCACCCAAACATGAAGTCTGAGAAATGTGCTTAGATGTAGAGTCTGGGTTTGGAGGGGT
>NW_007729583.1:320896-323035 GCF_000696425.1 Galeopterus variegatus
AGATCATGCCTTACCTCCAAGCTCCAACAGGCTTGGGAGAAGGAAGGATATAGAGAGTATTGATCAAGTATGGAGGCAGAATATGGGGGTGGTAAAGACGAGAGGTTATGAGGTAGTTGGTGGGAAGGATGGGACAGAGGAGAGGAGGTGGGTGATCAATGAACTAGGAGACAGTAGGGGTTGTGCGGGTGATAAAGGGGAGAAAGGCAGAGTAAGGAGAGGTGGTGATGGTGGGGTGGAAGGGGATCAAGGTGGTGATGGTGACAGCACAGGATACAGAGACTGAACATGGGGACATGGGCTGATTATTTTACATCTTACACCTACCGTGACTGTCAGGTTTGACCCAGGGGGTGGGATTCTTAAATAGATTCAATGGAAAGATTCTGGATAAGGCAGAATTGGGGGAAACAAGGAAAGGGCTGATGAATGTGGCCCCCCGCCCCCAAAGAATTAGCATTGGCTTTTATTAAATTACCTGTAAAAATCAAAGAGATGAGTATAAATTCCTTAAGTATTCATATCATAGTCTTTTAAAAAATTTTTTAAACTTGGATAAAATTAGAAATTGAAATGCTCCATGGTGAGACATATTAGAAGTACCATATGCAGAGAAATTTATACTTAAATTAATGTAAATTAGCTGGGCTAGAGAGTAAAGGAGACAAGTGGCTTCCCACTGCTTTGGTAATTTTGGGAGAGAAACACATTGGAACCACCATCAAGTAAATAGTCCAAGATCTTTTTGGGTAAGTGGCAGTAAGCGATGGAGGTTGCAGTTGTTGCAAATGTTTTATCTTCCAACCAGGCCCATTATTTATTGGACCTTTCTAATGTTTTATAATACTATTTATTTTCAGAGAATCACAGAATTAAAAACACTCATTCTTGGATGGGATAGTTCTTGCCCTAAGACTCTGTAGGGTGTGTGGATTTTCTTTACTTCTGCTCACTGTTTCTTCAAATAGCAGTTGAATCCTCTCCTCAGAATTACAGCTGGAGGAGTTTGAAGACCACAGCTTCCAGCCCAACTTTCAGTTTCTATGGTGGATTTAACTAGTTTGGTCTTGCTATACTGAATTGGGATCTTATCTTACTCTCCAGTGGCTATTCCAGATACTCTATACTAATAGAGAACATAAAAATATTATCAACATTAACAACAATGAGTCCAAAGAAAAGCAAAAAGCATTATACACGGGATTCAACCTAGATCATCATGAGGGTTGTGCACATCACTTGCTGTCTGTGGTGTTTCACTGGTGGGAATGTAACTTAATCTGGAAGGTGACTACCTTTTGACCCCCAAATTATTATTTTCTCCCCTCCTCCATTTCCACCACAGGATATCAGTCCCAATTCGAATATGAAAATATGTCTTATTCAAATATCAGTCCCTGATTGGGAGAGAGGCAGGTGTTCCGTGGTACTGACCCCAGGTTTCCGAGTTGGGGGTTAGGTGTAGAGGACAGTGTGATTTCTTGCTTTGCTCCAACAGGATTTCATCTGATGAGTTGAAGGGTCTTAGTTTTTCAGGGAAGTTGCACATTTTTGACATTTCCTGTATCTTTACAAATAAATATCTATTCACTAGGTGGAAAGTCAAGAAAGGCTATTTCAGAACCTATTAGCTAGAGAAAATTTAAAAGTGTGTTGTTCACATTGAAGCAATGCATGTGAAGTGCTTTGGGTATTAAAAAGAACAACCCCATGATAGGCCCTTGGCTCCTTTTTTAAAAAATATGATGAAAGCTATTTATTGCAAACAAAAATATGGATGTGTGGATGTGTGCAGATGCACAGGAAGGGATCTCTTGATTTTGATTATTAATACATATATATACAGTATATAATTCTGAGCACATGAGGAGCATTTCTATAGTCTTTCGTAAATGGATTAGCTACCTTTTTAAAATCCCAAATTGATAACATCTTCTCAAAAAGCTTTTTGATGTGCAGTTTCCCTCATGAGTCAGTGTGCGTTCAGCCTGTCTTGCATACATTCTCTTCTGCCAATACAATTAGGAAAGTCTGCCCCTAAAAAGATGCCTCTAAAAAAAATGTCTAGTTGGGGCCGACCCGTGGCGCACTCGGGAGAGTGCAGCGCTGGGAGCGCAGCGACGCTCCCGCCGCGGGTTC
>NW_007729583.1:323145-325855 GCF_000696425.1 Galeopterus variegatus
TTTATTGCAAACAAAAATATGGATGTGTGGATGTGTGCAGATGAACAGGAAGGGATCTCTTGATTTTGATTATTAATACATATATATACAGTATATAATTCTGAGCACATGAGGAGCATTTCTATAGTCTTTCGTAAATGGATTAGCTACCTTTTTAAAATCCCAAATTGATAACATCTTCTCAAAAAGCTTTTTGATGTGCAGTTTCCCTCATGAGTCAGTGTGCGTTCAGCCTGTCTTGCATACATTCTCTTCTGCCAATACAATTAGGAAAGTCTGCCCCTAAAAAGATGCCTCTAAAAAAAATGTCTAGTTGGGGCCGACCCGTGGCGCACTCGGGAGAGTGCAGCGCTGGGAGCGCAGCGACGCTCCCGCCGCGGGTTCGGATCCTATCTAGGAATGGCCAGTGCGCTTACTGGCTGAGCGTGGTGCAGGCGACACCACACCAAGGGTTGCGATCCCCTTACCGGTCACGAAACAGAAAAGAAAAAAAAAAATGTCTAGTTGAAACATTTTTGATTATTCAGTGTTTTGCATTATAGTCCCCACTACACCTCCCTCCCTTTTTTTTAGGTGAGAGAATATATAGTCATTGCCTTTAAGGGAAACTTAGACCTCCTGTTTTTTAGGCAAATGGGGTCAGAAATAATTTCAATAGCCTCAAAGGACCATGAATTGACTGTTGGGAAATGCTGTTTTCTGAGTATATCATCCTGGCTTTTTGACGGTTATGTGGGCCAACCCAACGTATTTATTTATTTTCTTTTCCCTTAACTATTTAAAAATATAAAATCCAAGTGATCCTTTGGTGGGGGAGTAGATGGAAAAATTAAACTCTTTTTCACGTTGATTACCTTCTTTTCAGAATGACAGCATCATAGATTCTGGCCTGAGACAATAAAATAAGCCAACTACAAAAATGCTGCCTTTGTCAGCTGCATTTCTTTAGCAGCCCTTCTGCTGTTTGAAGGGGTTCGAGATTTTCTGTTGAATTGGCAGCTCTGAGGCCTGATGAAGGCAGGTGAGTAAAGGGCAGAGCTATGTCGGCCTGTGTCAAACGGATTCTCCAAGGCTTAGTTTACTCACTGCACTTGGAGAACAACTTCAAAAAACGCTGTGAGAGAGAGAGAGAGAGAACTCTCAAATCCCTTGATTGCCCATCTGTTTCACCTAAAAATCAGACTAACCTCCCCTGACCGCTATAATATTTTACCTTGCATTCCAACTTCAAAACTTCAGTTCACATAAAGGAGTCAAGAATAGCTTCTATAACAGAAAAGTTTAATAAGAGCAAAGGAGGCAGAACATGGATCACTGGTGGGACGCTGCCATTTTTTTTTTCTTTACTAGAGGGTAAAAATTCAAGTCTCAAGGACTGTGTTGTGAAATCTACCACAGTGAGACCATCAGACAGATCCCTCTCCAGAGACTCATTGACTAAACGATCTACCCACATTTCCTCGAAGGACAGCATGGAGAAAGTGATTGAAGCTGGGAATGACTTTCACTTGGAACTGATCATTTATCTAGTTACTTATTTTCTGTCTCCATCTTTAGGATCAAAATAAGAAGGGCAAGCGGGTTGGAGTCATGGATATGCCACCTAGGTAGTCACACAGAGTCCCCATGCCCAGAAGGGCCTCATGACTGATTTAATGCTCTTCTGCCCCCTTCTTAAAATTTTTAATGTTTTTTTTTTTGTTTTTTTGTTTTTGTCTTTTTCCATGTCCAGCAATGGATCGCAACCCTCAGTGTCGCCCCTGTACCGGACCGGGACCGGCAACGGGATCACAACGCTCGGTGCTGCCCCCGTGCCTCGCTCAGCCAGTGAGCGGGAACCAGTCTGTATGTGGGATCCGAACCCTCGGCGGGAGTGCCTCCGTGCTTCCCAAGCGGCGCACTAGCACAGTGCGCCACCGGGCCGGCCCAAAATTTTTAATGTTTGTTGCAAAATATGAAGTCTGTCTTGAGGGTAAATTACAGGTAATGTTTATATCAATAGCAAACTGAGAGTAATAACAGAAGCATTAGACTCGGATGTCTTGCCTAGCAGCCACTAATTGGCAGTCTGACCACGTGCAGTTGACCACTTGACCTCTGTGGTAACATCTTGGTTAGAGAGTTGGCCTAGATCAGTAATTTAAAAGTGGGGCCAGCCCCGTGGTGCACTCAGGAGAGTGCAGCACTTGGGAGCGCAGCGGCGCTCCTGCCGCGGGTTCGGATCCTATATAGGGATGGCCGGTGGCCAGTACACTCACTGGCTGAACGTGGTGCGGGCGACGCCAAGCCAAGGGTTGCGATCCCCTTACCGGTCACGAAAAAAAGAAAAAAAAAAAAAAAGTGGATGCTGCATTATCTGTGAAATGTCATGACTGCAGTACAATGAGGTAGAAGCCGTGTAGACTAGCCTCAAGGCCCTGTTCTTGCTTCAATGCTAAGAGTGGATTGCTTATCTTTTCTATGTTCAAAAAATCTCTTTAGGGTCTAAAATTCTATGAATAATATTCTTGGTGATCAGGACTTGTGGTGGGTGGGGTGAGTTTTAAGAAGAGAAAAACTTATAGTACAATAATTTGCCAAGGTGAGAGAAGTTTACTTAAAGATTTGGGTTGGGAAGAGGAAGATGGCAAGAAACATGACACATGGGTGGGACTGCTGAATTCTTTACAATGGAGGAGTCTCGGGGGGGCACTAATGGGATTGCCTGTTG
>NW_007729583.1:325865-331882 GCF_000696425.1 Galeopterus variegatus
TTCTTGACAGTGTCAGGGATGTAGCCACCCTTGGTTTACCAAATAATTTCAGAAATTTAAACGAGGCCTTGCACTGTGTTTGGGGAAATGGCCCATCAGTTTTTGTGAGGTGCTTTTTGAGTATTTTTATATGCTAACAGTGTGTCAAATGAGTGACTTCAGAGGAAGATGTCATCAATGTAATGTCATATCTTTGTTTCATGAGAAAGTTGAGTGCAGTGATGTTGCCTGCAAAGATTATGTGTGATGAAAGGCTATTGAGAGACCCTGTGGTTAGCTGGGTACAGGTGTATCATGTGCCTTCAGAGGTAAAGGCAAACTGCATTTCAGAGACTGTTGGATAGACACTGAAGAGAACATATTAGCCAAATCTATAATGGCAAATATGTACCAGTTCCTGATTAGATGGAGTCAATAATTGTTACACTTCTCACTGTGCAACAGAGACAAAAAAAAAAAAAAGGATGACTCAAAGCACCATGAATGTGATGAGAAGCCCGAAGGGACTGCACCTCAGCAACTCCTCTGTTCAAAGTTAGCTTCTGTTTTTTATTGTAAAGATAAGGAAGTTTCACAAGCAAAATTAGTTGATTCAGTCATTTCAAAAAGACACATAGACATGGGCAGTGTGACAAAAGTTATCTATGGCTAAGTATAGCTTAAACAATGGAAACTAGTAGCATCAGTAAAATTAACAATGTGACATTCCAAAGTACAATTTGTGAAAAGCTAAGTTGGTCAAACTGTGATCATTATCTAAAATATAAACTCTCAAATGATTTAAGCAAAAGTTGCATTCTTATAAAATCTAAGTATAATTGTCTCTGAAGTTTCCACCAACAGAGAGCTTGCCCTTAGCAAACATTTTTTCACATCTTTTCCTTCAGCAATTCTTAAAATCTCTTAACAGGATCGGTATGACAACCACCTGTTAGCTCTAAAATCATTAAAGTATACAATCCCTACCTAAGCAGTGATTAGAGTTGATCAGATGGGCTGTCGCCACACTATCTGTAGACTGTTGTCTCTTAAACAAGGACTGTTTGCTCCATATGTGCATTTACCTAAAAACCCTATTCTAAAAAATCGAATGAGAATCAAGATTTCTAACAGTCTACAAATAATTGCAATAATATGCCTTAATAGACGGAAACATAGCATTCAAGATGAGGTCATCCACAGTGAGGTGCCAGTCTTTCCTGACAAGTTTAAGAATAGGCCAGATTGGGCTTTTAAATGACAAAGCACTGGGAATAATCATCCCTTATCTAAATAGGTCTTGCATAATGGATGTCAATCTTTGAAAGCCTTGTTTTAATACACAGTGGGCCATGTTAATTGCATAGACCCTACTAGGCCCACTCGTTTTCATTGATATTAGCTGGATGGAATCCGTAGGCATTTGAATGTGTGGCTACTATGCTATGCTATCCTAATGGAAGCCAGCCACCTATGTGATTTTAAAACTCAAAGACATAACAAACTTACTGAAGGTAACCTCCAGTTCACATATTTCTTTCAGATTCTCCATAGCAAATGTGGTTCTTTTAGACACACAGCTAGTAGGCAATCTAGATGTGTTCAAATTCATGTTGAATTTGATATGTACAGTTCACGAACATCCTTCTGTGGTGATAAGCCAGTTTGGAAGACACTGTAATATAAAGATCATAGAGGTTGTATCTGAACTGAGTTTGTTTTTTGACTTTGCCACTTATTAGCATTGCAAAAGAACAAGACAGTTCCCTCTCTAAACTCCTCTATAAAAGAGGTGTAATAATACTCATTTTAATGCTGTCCTGAGTATTCAGTGTGATTTAGTCTATTGAGCACCTGGTACTACAAGGTGGTTAATCAATGTGTGCCCCCCAAGCCCATGCCCCTCTTCACCTGCTATTTCCAAAGGAATGCTGCATCTGACACATTGCTGTAACCAGCCAGTCATATCTTGATTGCCTATGGGATATCCAGAAGGATCCTCTCCTCTTTAGGCTAGCTCTAACATTGCTATTTAAAACTAACTTGGGCTTTGTCTTATACTGCGTATAGTTACCTTGACCAGTTATTTTTAGAATTTCCTCTGACTTTCAAGTGGATAATTTGAAGTAGAAATCTGAACTTGTTATTGCCTTCGGAAATTAATTTCTTGTCACCATGCATGAGGCAGATGGTGTCCTCTGATCCTTCTGCTATACTCTGAAGGGTGAAGGTTGTTTGCATTTTTTTCTTTCCTGATGATGCTATTTCTTGTGAATGAAGACCATGAAAATAGAACTCCCTGCCTACTACACTTCTGCTTAGAAAATTGTCCTTCAGCTTTGCTCATCTGTATCCATCCTTAAAACCTTTACACAGCCCACTTCCCTTCTTCACTTGAAGAACACGCTCCCATCTGACAACACGTCTCCCACGTACCTTACATAATGCTGGAAAAGAAGGGACCTTACACATCACCAAGTCTAATTTTTAAAATTATTATTTTACAGTTTAAATTGGCTCTTTTTTCCTTAGCCTTAAGGAAAAAGGGGATTAGAGGTTCATAGGCCAACATTAAAGAAAGCATATGCAAAGGGTCTTCAAAAAGTTCATAAAAATATTCATATTATCTTTTAATTATATTTTTCCATGAACTTTTTGAAGCACCCCTGTATATTTAAATATCAATTATTTAAATAATAAAAGTAATGCACGCCTGATGTAATAGTTTAAACATTTAGATTAAGATTAATAGTATTTTCTTTCAAGCTCCACTTCTGTCCTATTCAATGTAAACACTGTAAAAAATGTAATGCCTATCATTGTATACGCTTTTATTATCTCGCTTATATAAGAGTGCACCAACTATACATATATATATAGTTGATTTCTAAAAACAGGGTCAAACTATGTGTTATTCTAAAACTTTTATCACTTTACCCTATTTCAAGAATACACTTTCAAATCAACACTCAAACATACAACTCATTTTAAAAAAATTATTGCAGTATGTTCCATATTAAGAATCACCATAATTTAGCCAACCATTCTCATATTGATGGATATTTAGTGTTTTCCAGTTTTTTTCCTAAAAAATATTCCTTTCAGAAACTTTTATATGCATATATATTTTTTTTTGATAAATTCTTAGAGATAGGATTGCTTAGTAAAAAGATATCTGAATTACAAATTTTAATCAATACTACCAGAAGGCTATTCAAAAATTGTTGAAACTTACATCTCAACAATGCATGAGTAGACTTATTTTTTCTTTTTTTTACTTCCTTGCTATCATGGGATGTTATTAAAATTTTTCAGTCAGAAGGAAAAATTCCACCTTTTAAAAAATTTTGTATTTATTTTGTATTTTGTCAACTATTCTGTTTGAGTATATTTTCATTTCTTTTCTGTGATTGTCTCTTCAAACACTTTGCCCACTTTTTATTGGTTTGTTTTTCTCATCAATCTGAAGGGGCTTTCTGTAAATTAATGGCAATTGTCTTTTCTACCTATTACAAATAGTTTGTATTTTTTCTTTTCTTTTTTTTTTTTTTTTGTCTTTTGTCTTTTTCCGTGTCCGGCAACGGATCGCAACCCTCAGTGTTGCCACCGTACCGGACCGGGGACCGGCAACGGGATTGCAACCCTCGGTGCTGCCCCCGTGCCTCGCTCAGCCAGTGAGCGGGAACCGGTCTGCATGTGGGATCCGAACCCTCGAGCGGGAGCGCCACCGTGCTTCCCAAGCGGCGCACTTATCCAGTGCGTCACCGGGCCGGCCAAGTTTGTATTTTTTCAAGACTATCTTTTGTGTTTTGATTTTGTATGTGTCTTTTGCCATAAAACTGTTTTTAAGTTTTATGGAATTAAATCATTTTTAAAAATGACTTCTGGATTTTCTGCTTTTCTTAAGAAAACTTTGACAAGTGCTAGATATTTTAAACGGAAATTTTATAGACAGACTCTCAGGTTGAAGAATTTATATTCTCTCATTCAGACTCAAAAGCCTTAGGTTATATTTTCATTGTGTAGGAAAACTTGCTCACCGTGTATTCTCATTTTTTTTTTTGTAAGTGTTCACTAATGAATCACATCTTTAAATTAGTTATACTGGTATTAATTTATTGCCTCTTAGCCTGAAATTTGCCCATCCTTTGCCATGCTTTGTGATACTGGAGCTGGACCCTGTGGACAGTTTTTTCTTTCCAGTTGGCACAATGTTAGTTTTGGCAATGAAGGGTGCTGGAGTAATTCTTCAAGGACAGAGCAGGAAGAGGGATTTCTTGGATTTCTTTTCTTTCTTCTGGTGTGCTGCGGCAGTTAGTATATTGTGTGTGTGTCTCTGTGTGTGTGTGTCGGTGTGTATGTTAGCAGGAGGTATGCTCACCTCAGCAGCCCCCATGGTTTGGCTGCAGCCCTGCACCCTTCAGCAACTTTCCCCCCACTCAACAGCAGGCTGTGCCTGTGGATCAGCTTTTGCTGGTGCTTCCAGCAAGCTAATTTTCCACTACTGAACTGTGTGTTCCTGTTGCAGCGATGACTTTCCTCGGAGGTCTGGATCTCAGCTTGTGGAAAGGGCTCCTGTAAGATTCTAAATTCCTTCCTTGTTTGTTCTCCCTCAGTCCCAGGAATAGTAACTGCTTCCTGCAATTGCCACTATGCCTTAGTATCTTCTTTATTCCTTATAGGAGTTAACTACTCTTTACTCCTTAATTATTTTTTGTATTAAAATTTTCCTGTTTCAATTACTGGTGTGGCTTCTGTCTCTACACTTGACCCCCTCTCGGATATATAGGCATAGCTATGAGGTTTCTGGGAGAAATATGGCAGATAATCCTATATGCTGTGCAGAAATAAGGAACAGAATACAGACTCACCTTAGAAGATGAAGTTGCAGATAACTGACCCAGTGACAAAGGAAGGAAATGTGATAGGTAGAGAAAGATCCATTCCAGAAGCCAGGGGATCTGAAGGCTGGAATTAGCTCTAGAACTGTGTGACTTGCTTATTCATGTCCTGCTCATCTGCAAAAAGACCACCCTGGACATGATCTGTGTTTCCCAATCTGTAGTAATTTGCGTTTTACTTTATGATGTTTGCTATAACTAGGGCTCCCCTGTACTTCTGTTTAATTAATATAGTTCTTTCAACCAAACCATTTTTAATTAATAGTCTTCATTTATGGTACAGTTTTAGATTTACAGAAAAATTGAGCAGACAGTACAGATTAACCTAATTTAAACTTAAACTTGTTTGAAACTAAACTTTATCAAATGATAGGTTGTAATGATATTCATTTGCCATAAATAGAGTGTATTGATAACAACACACATGTATTTATTAAAATGAAGTGTTCATATGTCAACTAAAATTATATCTTGCAACATTACATGTATTACATTTTGGGAAAGACTAGGCTAGAAAATCTTTGAGGGAAGTCTCTTCTATTTCTCAAGTTCTGGACTATGGGCATACCACGTTCATGTGTTTTTTGCTTGATTGAGAGGAGTGTGAAGATTGATTGTTCCAAATACGATCTTCCATAAATCAACAGAACTATCTATATCTATACACATATATGCACACCTATTTTTGCTTTTGTGTGCATATCTTCAAATCTATCTAAATCTCTGGGTAATGTCTATGTCTACAGTGTCTTAAACTAAGTACCATTATTCTCTTCTTAGAAATTTGTTCACTTAACCGATGTATTGGCATAAATGAGCCCCATTATTATCCCTCTTATCAACTGGTCTTGACATTCCTATTTAAATCATAACCTTGAAAGGACAAAAACAAATTACTTTCTCCTTACTCTGTAACCCTACAGCAAACAGTGCTTTTCATGATCCATCAGAGCTCAGAAAATGTTTCCAATGAAGGTGATGAGGAAAAAATTTCAAGGATTTTTATTGTTTTTGAGTTCAAACAAGGCACATACAGTTGCTGTTGCCACAGTAACAGATCCATCTGCAGTAGTTTATATCTTTGTTTTTAATAATAGGAAGCTGGGCTATTATTTTGTGTGTATATGAGTGTGTGTG
>NW_007729583.1:332112-332988 GCF_000696425.1 Galeopterus variegatus
CAGTGCTTTTCATGATCCATCAGAGCTCAGAAAATGTTTCCAATGAAGGTGATGAGGAAAAAATTTCAAGGATTTTTATTGTTTTTGAGTTCAAACAAGGCACATACAGTTGCTGTTGCCACAGTAACAGATCCATCTGCAGTAGTTTGTATCTTTGTTTTTAATAATAGGAAGCTGGGCTATTATTTTGTGTGTATATGAGTGTGTGTGTGCATTTGTGTGCATGGGAAAGAGTAAATGAGAGAGAGAGAAAACCTTTACTCTATAGTTTTAGACATTTCTTAGTATGGTCTTCTAATTTTTTCTAGAATCTCTGTAGCTCATGTTTTCTACTCAAACCTGCTTTAACAGAGACATTAACTCTCCAAACAGATCACAACAGCTTTATAGAGAGAATAACATTTTATTTAATTCTTTTCTTACATTTGGATTTGTCTTTGGTGAAGTCTTTGTGCTCGAATTAAAAGTCTAACTTTGTATTGAGAAGGAGAGGTTGAAAAAGTACATAGGATAAATTCTTGATTATCTGAATGTGGGATGTTTTTCTCTTTTGGACCTGTTTTTACCTGGAATCTGTTTTAAATTTTGAGCTCTCCCCGCTCTTTTGGTGATCTCACCACATTGTCTCATCAATGTGATCTCTAAAAATTAAATATAAAATGTAAATATGAGTACGGTTATAAATATAATACAGAGGATTATAATATAGTATAATAATTCCTTATAGATTAAGTATAAGATGTCTTGAGATATTAGGGATAGCTCCCTGGAGAAAATAATGTGTAATTTGAAACCTGAAAGCCAGGTGTGTTAAAACTATTTTATAATATATTAAATGTATGCAATGTTTTATAATGTATTATATATATATATATA
>NW_007729583.1:334020-337071 GCF_000696425.1 Galeopterus variegatus
GGGATCCGAACCCTCAGCGGGAGCGCCACCACACTCCCAAGCGGCGCACTGTAGCAGTGCGTCACCGGGCCGGCCCTATAATGTATTATATTTTTAACTATAATCCCTCATGACATACTGTGTTATAGCTCCCTATGTCCTGTGATTGCTTATGCCTCCTTTGATTGCCAGATATTTGATGGCGGATCATGTCTTTTTAAATAGTGTAACCTCAGGGCCAAGCACAGTCCTTGACACATAGACTCATGAGTAAAGAAATAAGATGGGATATGAATATTTTAATAAAAGGGATTTTAAAATAAAGTAAAAGTGAGCACACCAAGAGTCATATAAATGACACTTCATGGTACACTTTCTATTTCAAACAAGATCTGGAACATGTCATATTTTCTTTTTCTACAATAAAAGGTAGTGGTTAGACATCTAAAGTTATTTAGATTTCATTTCTGCATTTACCTTATTGCCACATTTTGAGAAATTTACTCTGGCCCCAGGTCAACTTTCTTACTGTAAGATGAAATAGTGTGAACACAGAACCATAAAACAAAAGCATCCCATAATGTTTTAGGAAATCTGCCAATCAGAGGAATTGTGTGCAGGGCAATTATATAAAGATTCAGAATGCTGAGGCAGGCATTTAGCAAACTTTTAAGAAAGTTGCATTTTATATTTTCTTTACATGAGGGAATATTAAATAGTTATAAGATATCTTGGTTTCCAAGGGCTTTGCCTATATAGTTTCTTCTTTATTTCAAACAAGTCTATGCAGCCGAAGAACCATTCTCCAACCAGCAAACTTATGTAACAAAAAAAGAGATTTGTCCATGGTCAACCTTCATAAATATGACCACACCTCCTTTTTTTTAAAACTAATAGACTGGCAGTGGTAGTGTAAAAATGGATCTTTAGTTTTCGAATTTGGAGCACTGAGAGGTGCTTTAATAGAATATTAAATTCTTTAATAGAAATATTGCGAAGTATCAAGCTTGCATATTTCTCCTAGACAGAGTAAAAATAGATAATTTTGTGATCCAATTCATGCTTTTGCCATTTGTGCATATTATCTCCCAGAAGAAATTAGAATTTTTGAATAGAAATTATACAAAAGACTTAGCCAGGGTATAGGATTGTCAGAGGAAGTTTTTGCAGGTGTATTTTTTTCTTTTAACAAATGGTTTATTGATAGTACATTACAATGACCGACAAAATATTAGTATCTATATTTCTAGATTTTATGACCATCTCATAGTATGCACCTTTGGAATAGGGAAAAAAATAAAATAAAATAAAGATTTTGTTTCCCATAATTGTAAAGTTGTCATACTCATTCTAGGCACAGCCAGTGCAACATTTTCTTCAACCCAACTGGCTCCATTCCCTTTACCAGCTATTCATAATGTGCTTGGATCATTCACCGGAGTAAAACACTGTCAGCATCGATATTTAGCAGCATTTTCAAAACATATTTTGTTGTCCTAAATAAAAAGCTTAACTATTCTATTAGTTCAGTAATCCCATACAGTCTTATCGCTTATATACATAAGATATGATCTTTCAACCTTTATGTAGATTAATCTTTTCCATTTTTTTTTTTGTTTGAGGATTCTCAAAAGACTTGGGGGTTTAATTTTTTTTGCAATAAAAGGAGTGGTGTCAACCCATGAAAGTCAGACCACCAGTTTAAGTAAGACCCTCTGCATAGATCAGTTCCTGGTGCATGAAGAGATTCAACACAGTCCCCTAGCTCTTTGTTCTTAGAGGATTTTGAGAGGGATAAAAGCAATAATAATTCACATTTGATAGCTTAGGAAAAGAGAAAACAAAAGTTTAAAAAAAAAAAACAGTAAAAAAAAAAAAAATAGTCGAAGCCAAATCCTTTCATCCCAGGATGTCTAAAAAGGAGAAAGTCTATGGAACATGGATTCAGAAAAGGATGATTCACTCCTACCAGATGCTGTTTGGCTGCTATTTCCCTAGGGAAGGCTTTTTGTGCAGCTCAGGGTTCAATGGTTGACCGTATAGGTGCTTCCAGCTCTCCAGAGACCTAGATTGTGTAGAAACCCTGAACTGGCCCTGAGTCTTTTCATCAAACTGCACCCCATGCAATTTTATATTTCTCACCAGTCTCCTCTGAGTGGTCCTGTGTTGTTTGGGGGGGTGGATTGGCTGTCCTTTCTGTGTCCCAGTGTTCTCCCAGTGCGCCCATCTTCCGCACCACCCATGCTCCAAACACTTCCCATGAGAAGGGCCCTGCGCCAGTCTCTCGTGATGACTTGCTGGTCTCTGGATGGCTCGTCTTTTTCAGCTGTTCTGGCTCCTTACTCCCGTGTGGGTCCACAGGAACTCTATTAGCAGTCTTGCTGTCCTGGGGGCTGCCAAGAACCTCTTCTCCCCTGCCACCTTCAAGCAACTTCATCCAAAGGGCACAGCTGTGGCTTCTGCTGGCTCCTGCTCTGTGCGCTCAGCAGCTCCAGCATTAAAGCAGCCGTGGCCCAAAACACTCCGAGCAGTTTTTTCTTTCTCTCATTGTGACTTCTCCTGCCTTCATGCACTTTGTAGGTCTCTCCTCCTCTTCCCCTGAGCTCCAGCGGCCCCAGCTCGGCTGTTGTTGCTTTTCTGTAGTTGAAATTGGTTGATCTGTGGGAGAGAGTGATGCTGGGGACTGTCTATTCCACCATCTTGACTGGAAGCCTATTCTAGACATTTTATGTAAAATGCATTATGTGGTCTTTTGACTGGCTTCTGTCACTTAACATAGTCTTTTCAAGGTTTATCCAATATGTAGTATGTGTCAGTACTTCACTCCTTTTTATTGCCAAACAATATTCTATTTGAATAGGTATACTAATTTTTATTTTTAACATTTAAAAAAAAATTCAAAATAGCATTTTTATTGTATATAAATGTAAAAATCCAGCAAAACCAGAAATATGGACATCTTTTCCTGAGTTTTCACATGTGTTGAATTTTACTCTTCATCTCTTTTTTAAATACAATTTACAATATTGTCCCCATTTCCAGTCTCATTTTACAAAGGCTAAGTGACAGAAA
>NW_007729583.1:337607-339131 GCF_000696425.1 Galeopterus variegatus
ATACAATTTACAATATTGTCCCCATTTCCAGTCTCATTTTACAAAGGCTAAGTGACAGAAAGTTCTGAAATAAATACATTTTAAAAAAGGCAATGTTGTGAAACTAATTACATGCAACAGGTTCAGTGATGATGGGGGAAAGTATCTGGGAAATAGAGTAAAACACAGTTACTTGAAGGTTTTAGCTAAAGTTCTTTCACTCGTTTTTGTCTTTTGCTCTGTGTTTAAGGCTATGCATGAACTCAATGTAAGTGAAGTGTTCCTTTTTGCCAATAGGTGCTTCTCTGTACAGCTCATTCACCTCTTCTTCTTCTGCAAACCAATCTTGCATTGGCTCTCTCAAGTCATCTTCCTGAATAGTTCCTGCTGTTTCTTCATCAAAGCAGGCAAAAGCATTTCTGGTGACTTCTTCTGGATCTGTGCCATTTAACTGCTCACCAAACATAGTAGGGAACATGGTGAAATTTATGAGCCCACAGCCTCATACATCATGGCATCAAGGTATGCATCAGTTGGATTCTTTCCCAGAGAAGCAAGCACACCATGCACATATTCCTTGTTGATGAAAGTATCTCTGTTCTGATCAATCATGTCAAAGGCCTCTTTGAACTCCTAAAACTGTAACTGGGCAAACATGGAAAACACATTGGATGTAATGCCCTCCATGTGCTTGTTGGTGGTCTTGGTCTTTGTGTTTTTGCTCCACATGGTGGCTGTTTAATTCCATTGTGAGACACTGGAACCAGAGCTGCCCTCCATGAGATGACTACTGTCCTGAAGAGCTCTGGGCTGTGGCTCAACAGTGATTGCACGCTGGCAGTTCTTGCATCCAGGGCCAGACCAGAAAGCCTGGGTATACCAATTTTTATTTATTTATTTATCAGTTGATGAACATTTGAGTATCTCTACCTTTTAGCTATGAAGAATAACGCTTGTATGAACATTGATGTACAAGTTCTGTGTGAATACAAGGTTTAATTTATCTTGGGCATACAGCCAGGAGTAGAATTGCTGCATCATATGANTTTTTCTTTTCTTTTATTTGATTATATATATTTAAGATGTACAACATGATGTTTTAATCTACATATACGTAGTAAAATGATTACTACAGTCATGCAAAGTAACATATCCATCACATTCCATAGTTATATTTTTTTCTTTTTTTGTCATAAAAGCACCAAAATCTACTTTTAGCAAATTTTCAGCATACAGTACAAAAGCTGTTAGATATGACACCAAAAATTCAGGTAACAAGAGCAAAAATAAACAAGTGAGACTACATCAAACTATACAGCTTCTGCACAGCAAAGGAAACAACAAAGTGAAAAGGAAGCCTATGGATTGGGAGAAAATATTTGCAAACCATATATCTGACAAGGGGTTAATACCCCAAATATATAAGGAACTCATATGACTTAAAAGCAAAAAACCAAATAACCTTATTAAAAAATGGGCGAAGAGAAGGGAAAGTTCCTATACTGTTGGAGGGACTGTAAATTAGTACAAGTACTATGGAAAAAA
>NW_007729583.1:339848-363647 GCF_000696425.1 Galeopterus variegatus
AAAAAAGTATGGAGTTTTCTCAAAAAAGTATAGATAAATCTACCATACTGTCCAACAATCCTACTTCTAGGGATATACCCAAAGGAATGTAAATCATCATGTCAAAGGGATACCTGCACTCTCATGTTAATTGCAGCTCTATGTTCAATAGCCAAGGTATGGAACTAACCTAAATGTCCATTGACAGAGGATTGAATAAGGAGAGTGTGGTATATAAACACCATGGAATAGTATTCTGCCATACAAAAGGATGAAATTCTGCCATTCGCAGCAACATGGATGAGATTTGAGAAAATTAGGTTAAATGAAATAAGCCAGGCATACAGGGATAAATACGGCATGTTCTTACTCATAAGTGGGAACTAAGAGAGAAAGAAGGGAGGAAAGAAAGACCACAGTGGTGTGTTGGACTTGCAGAGGGAGAGAGAATATATAGAATTGCCAGGGGCAGGGGAGCAGAGGGAGGGAGGTGGAGGCAAGTTGGGGATTAATCAGGTGGGGGATGTGGGGAATAATTGCAATTTGTGGCATTAGGCATGCTGATAATATTGATCTGACCCTTACACCTTGGGAAAAGGTGGCGATGGTCAGCTTCATATCCATGAATATGCATAATCAATTTAAAAAAAGATAGAGAGAAAAAAATGGGCAGAGGACTTGAACAGACATTTTTTCAAAAGATGTAAAAATGGCCAGCACATACAAGAAAAGATCCTCAACATCACTAATCATCAGGGAAATGCAAATCAAAACTACAATGAGATATCACCTCACACCTATTAGTGTTGCTTTGCCCCCCATGGATTTGTTACCCCTTTTCCCCTGGGTGATGGAGCCACAAAGGATTACTAAAAACCCATCTCTCCAGAGCAGTGAGAAGCCCCAAAGTGGTTAATCTCCCAGAACCCTCACGAGAGAGGCATTTCTTTCATTTGGGAAATTAACCACAAATTGGGGTTTTCTTCCTGCATTTATTTACTTCCAGACCAGGAAGTTACAGGAAAAGAACATAGGTGGGGTTATATTTTAACAATACAGGCTGGTAACATCCAGTAAAACAAGCAAAGTGACATTTTATAAGGCAATTTAAGTGATCCACCAACAAAAACTTGATCTTGGCAGACATTTCTCCCCCTACAGCAGCTCCCCAGTTTCAAAGACAGTAACTTGTCTGTTTTTGAATCAGCAACCTTGCTGTGTTACAATTCTTTATCTTACAACAGAGACTATAGCCTGTGCAAAATTTCCTGTTTTTTGCAAGGTCAACATTTTATATGTACTTTCAAGAAGTTAGACTAAACCTGAAAGTACAAGAAACTAGGCCCTGTGAAATATACTTGCTTTATAGTATACTCCACGTTAGAATGGCTATTATCAAAAAGACAACAGATGACCAATGTTGGTAAGGGTGTGGAGAAAGGCGAACCCTTTTACAATGTTGGTGAGAATGTAAATTAGTACATCCATTATGAAAAAAAGTATAGAGGTTCCTTAAAAATTTAAAAATAGTACTAGCATATGACCCAGCAATCCCTCTGCTGAGCATATTGAAAGGAAATGAAATCAGCATTTTGTAGAGATATCTGTGCTGCCATGCTAACTAGAGCACTATTCATAATAACCAAGATATGAAAACAACCTAAGTGTGCATCCACTGATGAATAGATAAAGACATTGTGGTATAAATATATAATGAACATTATTCACCCTTAAAAAAGGAGAAGCTGCCATTTAAGATAACATGCATGAGACTGGAGACATTACGCTACATGAAATAAGCCAGACAATAAGACAATCCTGCGTGATCTTATATGTGGAATCTAAAAAAAAAGTCTAATACACAGGAACAGAGAAGAGAATAGTGGCTACTAGGGGCAGGAAATGGGGAGAAGTAGGTCAATGGGTACAAAATAGCAGTTATGTAGGATAAATAAATCTACAGTTTTGCTTTTTCTTCCCAATTAAATGCCTTTTATTTCTTTTTCATACGAATTTGCTGTGGCATAAACCCTTAATACAGTGTTGACTGGAAGTGGTGAGAAGAAGCATCACTGTCTTGTTTCTGATCTTCACAGGAAAGCATTCATTCTTAAGTCTGATAGTTAAGTGAGGGCTTTTTGTTATTGCTGTTGTTGTTATTGTTGAAGATGCTCTTTATCAGATTGAGGAAGTTTTCTTCTATTCCTGGGATAAATCCCATTTGGTCATGTTGTTTAATACTTTTTGTATAGTGATTGTTTCAGTGTTCTGATATTTGTTGAGAACTTTTGCACCTCTATTCATAAGAAGTATTATCGTAGTTTTATTTTCTTGTTATGTCTGCCCCAACACATGCAGAGCCTGCCCCATTATCAATATCTCCCACAAGAGTGGTATTGTTGTTACAATCAATGAACCTACATTGACACGTCATTATCACTCAAACTCTGTACTTTACATTAGGGCTCATTCTTGGTGTTGTACATTTTATGGGTTTAGAAAAATATAAAATGACATATCCACTGTTAATAGTATCATACAGAGTATTTTTCACTGCTCTAAAAATCCTCTGTTTTCTTCCTGTTCATCCCTTCACTTCCCATAACCCCTAGCAACCAATGGTCTACTTACTGTCTCCATGGTTTTGCCTTTTCTAGAACATCATATAGTTGAAATCATATAGTATATAGCCATTTTCTGGATGTACCACAGCTTATTTATCTGCCCACCTACTGAAGGAAATCTTGGTAGCTTCCAAGTTTTGGGAATTATGAATCTGCTATAAACATCTGTATGGAGTTTTGGACAAATACCAAGGAGTATGATTGCTGGATCTTATTTTAAGAGTATGTTTAGTTTTGTAAGAAACTGCCAAACTGTCTTCCAAAGTAGCTGTACCATTTTGCATTCCCACCAGCAAAAAAATGAGAGTTCCTTTTGCTCCACATCCTCATCAGCATTTAGTGTTGTGAGTGTTCTGGATTTGGCTGTTCTAATAAGTGTGAAGTGGTGTCTCATTGTTGTTTTAATTTGCATTTCCCTGATGACATAAGATGTGGAAAATCTTTTCATATGTTTATTTGCCATCTGCTGCAGATTGAATGCCTCCACAAACTCACTGATGCTTGTTTCTCACTGTGACTGTCAAGGGTGGGAAATCCTATTATGGTAATTGATAGGTGGAGCCTTGAAGAGATGATGAGATTGTGGGGACTGGGCCCTGGTGAATGGGCTAATAATGGTAGTCAGGGGTGTGGTTCTGAGGGCTTTAAATGGAGAGTACATGACTGTAGAGCTAGGGCTGTGTCTGGAGCTCACAGACCCCTCAAGCCCGTTGTCCAGACTGGGTCACAAACCCTTCACACGCAGGTCTATGAGCTAATTAACAGGAAAAAAGATCCTTGGAGGCTTGGCTGACAAAAGAATAGTCTTCATTCAGCACACACGTCTAAGAGCTAAGCAGTCCAAAGAGAAACTCAGAAACTCAACTGCTAGCAGCAAAGTTCAAAGAAAAACTGAGCAGGTGCCAGCAGATTAAACATGCTCTATTTTTAGACGTGAGCTCTACCAGCAAGCTTCTGCTTCACAAACTGAAGAACACACAATAACAACAAGCTAAAAATATGCATGGTTGTACATGCTCAGTAACTCCACCCACACACAACGTGATTACAAGAAATGTGCTGCACCACCCCCAATCAGACCTGAGATGAGGGGTCCTGACTAAATTATTCTGTTTTCCCCACAATGACAGTCTCTCTCTCTCTGCTCTGTGTTTCTCAACATGCTGTAGAGTCACCTCACCAGATGTATTCCCTGGATGGTGGACTTCCCAGATTCTGAAACTAAAAGCAATAAATTTTATTTTCTTTCAAATTACACAATTCCAGGTATTTTTCTTATAGGCAATAAACCATACTAATATACCATCTCTATATCTTCTTTGGTAAGGTGTCTGCTTAAGGTTTTTGGCCCATTTTTAAATCAGGTTGTTTGTTTTCTTATTATTGAGTTTTAAGAGTTCTTTGTATATTTTGGGTAACAGTCCTTTAACAGATATGTGTCTTGCAAATATTTTCTTGTGGAAAGTTTAAAAATTACTAATTCAATCTCTTTATATTATCAGTCTTATTCAGACTTTCTGTTACTTCTTAAGTCAGTTTCAATAGATTGTGTGTTCCTAGGAATTTTTCCAGTTCATCTCAGTTATCTGATTTGCTGGCATACAACTGTTAGTAGTATTCTAGTATAATTCTTTTTATTTCTACAAAACATATAATGTCCCTTCTTTCATTTCTGATGTTAGTAATTTAAGTTCTCTCTCTCTTTCCACCACCACCTCTCTCTCTCTCTCTCTCTCTCTCTCTCTCTCTGTAGGTCAGTCTAGCTAAAGGTTTGTCAATTTTGGTGGCCTTTTCAAAGAACCAATTAATGGTTTAATTGACAGCTATAAATTTCTAAGTACTGCTTTAGCTGGATCTCATCAGTTTTGTTGTGCTTTCATTTTATTTTCTTTATATTAAAAAAACAAACAAGTAAGAAAAAATAAAAATATTGCAATAATTACAATAATTCTTTGAACTTTCAACAGGAGATGACAGATTTGAAGTTATGGGGTGGGGGCAGTAAGGGAGGAATTGATAAAAGGCCATGAAAAATTATTACTTTGTATAATGTTGAATACACTAAATATCCTGATTTGAGCATCACATATTGCACATAGGTAATAATATTCAACTCTGTATCCTACAGATATATACAAGCAATTATGTTACAATAAAAAAATAAATATTTAAAAAGTATTTAAAATTTTTGCCTCATTTATTGCAGTGTTTACTTATTCATTGCACAGGTAGACACTGTTGCTTTATCTTCTTTGTCTACTGTTTATCAGCACATAATTCTTTCTTGTCTGATATTGAGTTTACTACCAGTATTTTCTATTTGTTTTTGTCTGGTATACCTTGTAATGACCTTTTAGGTTTAATAATGTCATTTAATTTTAAGTGCATCTGATGGAAACATTCACCTTTCATTCACATATTTAATAAAAGTTTATTGAATACTAACTGTAGGAAAGTTGGATTTTGTGACTATGAAGTCTCGGCCTTTTTTTTTTTTTTTTTTTTTCCTTTTTGTCTTTTTTACTGACCAGTAACGGGATCGCAACCCTCAGTGTTGCGCCCGCACCGCGCTCAGCCAGTGAGCGGGAACTGGTCTCCACATGGGATCCAAACCCTCAGCGGGAGCGCCGCCGCCGCGCTCCCAAGCGGCGCACTCTCCAGTGCGCCACCGGGCCGGCCCATCGGCCTTTTAATATATGAGTTTAACCTGTTTATTTATCATCATAAATAATGTTTTTCTTTTTATAATGTTGTTTTATGGTTTCTCTGTACTTTACTTTTTCTTTTGACTTTTATTTATAGGTCAAGTTTTTCTTTTTTAAAATTTTTTCCAATGATGTGGAAGTCAATTATTTCTCTTATTTTAGTTTTTTTCCCCCATCTTTGGCATCCCTTAAATTAAAAAAAAAAATACTTGAGGCTTTTTTATTTATCAAAATAAATACTGAGCTATTTCCTTACTCTATGTAAGATGGGAAATATCCCACCTTTGTGCTTTCTCCCTCCTACCCTCCATATTCCCAGGTTTTTGTTAATACATTCTGGGATTTCACATCCAGATTATTATAATTTATTATTTTTAATTATGCAATTTTTCTTTAAGGTAGTTTGTGGTGATTATATTTTTACAATTTGTTTTACAGTAATTATTTAGATTCCATCCTGTGTTTTAATGGTTTAAGTTTTCACTGCCAAGTTTTAATTATATCTTCACTGTTTTTGACTTTATTTTAATTACTCGTTGGTTGAAAAACCTAAAAAGCTTTTTAAAGTTGAAGACAGGGTGGGAAGCATAAAAAAGTACAGATTAAAAATTGTAGCAAACCCAACCTGAGAAAGCTAACCACAGTCATTTTAGTGGCTTGGTTGGGGTAGTAAAAGAGGCATAAAGAAAAGTTACTCCCATTTGCATCCTGGAGATGGACTGGGAGTGAGGGTCCTTTAGAACAGTAAAGGGTTAGATCGGAGAGGTTTTTTACTTACAGAGGAAGACCATTGAAATAGTGAACAGAAACATCGTGTGTGCTTCATAATTACCTGTTCTTGTCTTTGGACTGGGGATTTCTGCCACTGGTCTTCCAACTATGTCAGTGCTGTACCAAACTTTTACAAAGAGCCACATGTTAGCAAAGACTTAGAAAAGAATTGACACTTTCTTCTGAGAGTTTTAAAGAGAAAGCAATAATTCTGCAGTGTCTACTTCATTTACTCAAAGCAGAGGAATAAAGAATACTGTGAGACATCTTACCTTTAAAGCAGGTTCTATGCTAAGCAGTGTTGTACAAAAATTTTTTAAAAATGTAAACAAAACAGACTTGAGACAGGTATGAAAACAGGAAGGGGAAACTGTGCTCATAAATCTTACAAGTTTGAGGATGTATGTTTTTATACATATATAGGACAGTAAAAATCACTTTCATTTGTCTGGTAGATTCAAGTTCAATGAATAGTCATGAGCTTATGCAATGGTCTGGATGCCGTGTTTGACATTTTGCATATGCTTTTTAATAATTGCAAAACCACTGTGGAGTCCAGATCGGTTCACTCACCAGTCCCCTGTGGATATAAAATGTGCCTGAAACTTATAATATTTTGCACACAACAGGTCCTCCTCTTTTGTTTCACTTTATTAAACTACCTCGTAGTCCAGGTAAGAAATGTGGGCTTCATCACAAACTTCTTTCTCTCAGTCACCCTCCACTTTCCGTCACCAAGTCTTTTCCTTTTTATTAGAGTCACCTCCATCCTCACTGACACTGCTGTAGTACAGGTCTTCATTAACTACGATCTCTATCATTACGAACTCATTCTAGTTTGTGTCTCTGTTCCCAATGTTGTTCCCATGCAATCCATGCTCCACACTGCTGACGGGGAGGATTAAGAAGGAAGGTTTGCAAAAAGGAACAGGGTCAATCTACACCAGGCACAGAATTAAGGAGCGAATGTGTGCAATTAGCTGAGACTTCAAAATGGCCTCGACATGACTCTTTCTGTTTCCTTGCATGTGCCTTAACGTCCTGCATTTTTAATGATATCCTGCATTGTTGTGATCCTAGGATGTTTTACAAAATAAAAAAAAAAATGGGTTCTAGATAATTGGCTGGAGGCATACTCTTTACTCTTGTATCTGCTAGGTTTGTCCTATCTATTGATGTGTGTATTGGGACATTTGGGAGAATCCTTATGCTTCTGAGCAGTTTTCCTAATGCCAACAGTTTTCTTGATGAAGTCCGTGCACTTTCATCAATATGATGCTGTTCTTAGTTATGATTGGCTGAGGATATCAGGGTTCCATGAGGTATTAGTTAGTTCTTGAAGACAAACGCTTTGAGACTTAGGAGCCTGGCACACAATTAAGCATCAACAAATATTTTTTCAATAAATAAGTGATATTTTTGGTTTTAGTTTTCAAAAGAAAATTGAAATGTAAAGTTCAAGCAGCTGGTTCTACTTTGTAAGGCTCATGTATGGTAGGAGTTGTATTTGATCCTAGGTCTTTAGAAACCAGGTCAGATTTTCCTAGTGAACTTTAAATTTTGCAAATTTTGTTAGTAGCCCTGACTTGAATAAGCCTTGTTAAGGTAAAATTCTGCAAGGTCTGCAGTATTTTTCATTTGCCCAGTTTTGTAAGAAGAATCTTGTCATTTTGGGGTCTGTCCGACATGCATTATTTTAGTTTAATTTTTGGTAAAACTACAAGTATATGTATTTTCTACAACAAGTGGACATATGCATATGAAATTTAAAGTCTGCAGTATTTTTCATTTGCCCAGTTTTGTAAGAAGAATCTTGTCATTTTGGGGTCTGTCTGACATGCATTATTTTAGTTTAATTTTTGGTAAAACTACAAGTATATGTATTTTCTACAACAAGTGGACATATGCATATGAAATTTAAAAAAAAAAAACCCTCCAGATTTTAAAATACAATAAAGGACTAACTAAGAATTACTGAATAGAATGAGAAATGTAAGCAGTTTATTAGAGAGTTAATCTATGCACAATAATCTAAGAAACAACATAAAAATAATACAAAATTTGGTTCTGGGATAAACATTTATTCTTTTCTTACAGCCAGTGGGACACAGCAAACAGCAAAAGATGATGTCTCTTTCTTGGTTCTATTTGGATATCTTTTGTTAAAAAAAATTATTATTTTTATTCTCATTCTACATTTTCCATTAATCTTTTTCTGCATTCTGTGCTATTTATATCTTATACCAACTTTCTTTCTTACAACTTTTTTTTTCAGGATTCTTAGTATTAAAGATAGAGAATTTTCAATGTTTATTCTCTGTCTGTTATTACTGAAAGTTTAGGTTTTATTTAGCGAGTCATATAATGACTGTATCCCCGAAGTATATGTATTTTCTACAACAAGTGGACATATGCATATGAAATTTAAAAAAAAAAAACCCTCCAGATTTTAAAATACAATAAAGGACTAACTAAGAATTACTGAATAGAATGAGAAATGTAAGCAGTTTATTAGAGAGTTAATCTATGCACAATAATCTAAGAAACAACATAAAAATAATACAAAATTTGGTTCTGGGATAAACTTTTATTCTTTTCTTACAGAGGATTTGGTTAAACTAAAAGTGGGACACAGCAAACAGCAAAAGATGATGTCTCTTTCTTGGTTCTATTTGGATATCTTTTGTTAAAAAAATTATTATTTTTATTCTCATTCTACATTTTCCATTAATCTTTTTCTGCATTCTGTGTTATTTATATCTTATACCAACTTTCTTTCTTACAACTTTTTTTTTCAGGATTCTTAGTATTAAAGATAGAGAATTTTCAGTGTTTATTCTCTGTCTGTTATTACTGAAAGTTTAGGTTTTATTTAGCGAGTCATATAATGACTGTATCCCCCTCACTTCTGTAACTGCTGTACCGTACATCCGCCTTCACACACAGTACCAAAACAAACAAACAAACAAACAAACAAACAAACAAACAAACAAACAAACACACAAAACTTTTAGAAGCTCTTTGTGGGCAGGCAGCACGTCTGCTTATTCCCTGCTATATGTATCTTCAGATCCAAGGACAATGCTGGACATAGAGTTGGTGCACAACATTTATCCAGCGTCTCTGTGCTCTCTCTGACCTGTGCCAAAGCATTTGATGGAAATGAAAGTAAAGAGTTTTCAGGTTGAGCACATCTTGAAAACAGCTTCCTTTTAAAAATTATTGACTCTCTTCTATTTTCCAATGATAGTCTACCAAAAATCTCACATATCCATAGCTCCACAGGGTTTTTCCATTTTACCATTTTGTTTTTTCTGTGTGCCAATACTTCCACACACATTATTTTAGGCTAATTTTTGGTATACAACAATATAAAACAATTTTAATTTTTTAAAAAAGTAAAACGTTTTGTGGAATCTCATGACTCTATCATAGTTTCCATTTTTGAGCAGATTGCAACCCTCAGTGTCGCGCCCGTACCGGACCGGGACCGGCAACGGGATCCCAAACCTCGGTGCTGCACCCGCACCTCGCTCAGCCAGTGAGCGGGAACCGGTCTGTATGTGGGATCCGAACTCTCGGCGGGAGTGCCTCCGTGCTCCCAAGCGGCGCACTGTAGCAGTGCGCCACCGGGCCGGCCCGGAAGCACAATATTTTAAAGTGGGTCATTTAATACACTTACAATTAGATATACCTCCACATTCCCCTATAGCTGCTTGCCTGACCTCTCCCTTTCTTTCTATGAAGCTTACATACGGAGTTTCTATCATAATGTTTCCCGTGGCTAGGAGATTTCATTCCTGCTCTTGACATACGAAAAGACCAAGCATACAAATGGCTTAGTTATCAGCACTTGGACCCATCACCATATCCTTACCCCTTGCTGTAAATTTCAAGGAAAGGAGTGAAGTGGGACAGGAAATCCTCTTTTTCAATAATAACAGTAGAAAATATATGCTCTGATGCTTTGATAGTTTATTCTTTGCATAAAAAGGAAACATAAGATGATGATGATATATTTTTTATTGTTTATTATTATTTTATGCTTATCTTTACATAGATTATGCTTTCACCAGTTTTGCTTTATTCTTTTCTTTTTTTTTTTTTTTTTGGTTCACCATAGGTCCTAAAAATTTATTTTTTCATGGTTTATAATCCCTATTTCTCCTCCCATCGCCCCTCTCTCCTGTCTATGGTAAATAAGCAATAATTACATGTTTCTGGCAATGCTCTCAGGCTGATCTGACTCATTTTCCAAGTGGGCTACATCTTCTACCAATAAGCAGATGGTATGGAACAACTGAACTTCAGACTTAGGCTACTAGTGGACTGTGTACCTGGACTCCTTTACTTTGGTTCCTTATATAACTACTGTCTTTCCTGAGCTGGGTTTTGGAATGACATCAAGGTTAGTACCAGGGATTTTATACAGAAAACAGCCACTAGCATCTTATAGCTGTAAGTCTTCTAGGCATGGTATTGAGGCTTCTTTCTATTATACTATATAGTATCTTCTACGTGAGGATTTGGAATAAATATCCTTTTTATTCCAAGCCAAGAAAGGGTAGAGCTACTCGTAGTAACATTGTGAATCTAGTAATTAATCACAATATTTTCATTTGTGCCTAGGGAAATCTGATCTAAGTGTGTACCTTTTTTCATGAAAGTGCATTAGATGTTATAAATTTTTGTATCCATCCTATCTTAGACTTATTTTTTCCCTTCATTGTCTTTTCATACCCATTATCTCACTTATTTCAAGATTTTGTATTTTTCAATTGTTTACTTTTCTGTAAGATACTTCAAATTCATACCCTCCCTTTTTAAAAAATGAGACAGGTATGCATCTATAAACAAATGAATACATAACTAAACAAAAATTTTAATATTCAATATTTGGTTCAATTAGCTGCAAATACTTTTATTAGAATAATATTGAACTTAAAACAGATTATACAACACAATATTATTTTAACTCTGAGAAGGCATTAAAATTATATTATTTTTTAATTTACATGCTGTTCATTCAAAACATTTTTTAACCATTTAATTGCTTCTGAATTAGAATTTTAATATTCAATATTTGGTTCAATTAGCTGCAAATACTTTTATTAGAATAATATTGAATTTAAAACAGATTATAAAACACAATATTATTTTAACTCTGAGAAGGCATTAAAATTATATTATTTTTTAATTTACATGCTGTTCATTCAAAATATTTTTTAACCATTTAATTGCTTCTGAATTAGTTTTTTTCCAAGCCAAGTTAGTTGGCAATTATTTTAATTTTTTATCGTTGGATTCTTCTTGAATTTTCTTAGCACTTGGGGAGGGGCAATCTGGAAATACACAGATGAAATTTTAAGTTTCTTGTTCAGGCCTTTGACTTTTATATTTAGGACTTTGTACAGCTATGTCATCTGTGCCTACAGATTGAAACCTCTTCAAGATCAGGGCCTCCATGACTTTCCACTTTACCATTAATCAGCAATAAAGTGATTTCATTTCTTATTAGTTCTATGACCTTCAGCATATGGCATCTTCTCTCTGAGCTTCAGTTTCCTCACTGGTAAAATGTGTATAATTACTTCATAGGGGGGTTATTGATATGCAAGGTTAATCACATCAAGCATTTAGAAATAGTGCTTTGAGGATATTAACAATGGCAACAATAGCTACTTTAAGTGATAAAACCCCAGATCTCAGTTGTTTTACAATATAGAAATTTGTTTCTCACTCCATAAAATAATCAGTGATGAAGGAGAGTAGGCTCTGCTCCACACAGTAATTCAAGGGCCCAGGCTGATAGAGGCTCTGCCATGTTCAAGACATAACTTGCAAGTTTCAACTGGCTGATATACATTACGTAGTGGATGGGGCAGCAGGGTGTGCATGCATGCATGTGTGTGTGTGTGTGTGTGTATGTGTGTATTAACGGAGAATATCATAAAATGTTTTTTATGGGTCCAGACGTGGAAGAGGCATACATCACTTCTGCCCATATGCTATTGCCAGATCACATGGTTCAACTTATATTTGAGTGTGGCTAGGAGATGTAGGACCTGTGTGGGCAGCTTCTGCCTAGCAATAACTCTTCCTTGCAAAAGAGAAGCATGGCTCTTTTATGTCAACTTGATGTCAATGCCTCACAGATACACGAAAAGTGATTACTAAGGGTTGAGTATTGTTTACGTATTTTTATACATCACTTAATAAACTGCATCATACTTACAGTTCACCTTTTTGACCTTCCGATTAGGCCAGGGTCTTTTGAAGTCATACAGGGGGTATACCCTTCACAGAGTTCCTTATAGTGGGCAGAATTGTGGAACAATGCAAGTTCTTAACAAATGCTTGGTGAATAGATGTCTGTGGATGGCACACACTTAAGGAATATATGAACATCTGGTCTGATGTTGGATATACAATCATAATCACTATTAGTATTAACTGAAAATTACAAATAGGTCCTCTACAGTTAGAAATCAAAAGTTCCAAAAAATACAGTAGTTTCCTTGCATAGCCTCAACAGTATCAACAATATGAAGAAAAATAAGCCATCTGGGTGTAGATGGATTTGTAGAATAATAGAAGCTGCTGTGGTGGTTAATGACAAGGTAGTTGTCCCTTTCAAAATATTGCAGAAAGGTTGTCACTGACTTCCCATTTCTCCAGACCCTTTTGGAGACACTCAATATAGCTAGAAGAATGATGCAATTGATCAATAATTTTGTAATGTTAAATCAACATTCAGAGTTATAAGAATCTGCTTAGAGTGACTAAACTTTCTGTCAGTGCTCCAGTGTGTGTTAATGCCTGTATTTCCAATTAGATTACATTCAATCTTATGGGGAAAGGATATTGAATACAGTGTCATGTTCCTTCACCATTTGTTCCTCAGTGCTTCTATTAAAATCATAGAAGAAGACAGGAATCTAGCAAAAACCAACAGAACTTGTGATCAATTCTCTGCATTCTCAGAGCCTTGTATCTGCACCTCTCAAGACATGCAACATCTTGTCTTCTCTCTCGTAAGGAGGTCAGGGCTGCTGAAAGAAAGGTGGCATGGGCTCTTTGGCCACTATTTCTTTGGACCTTTCAAATTTCCTCCTTCTTATTTTGGTTCTTCTGAGGTCAAGAAAAAAGGAGGGTTCTGAAAAGCCATTTTATTTAGCTGTTTGTATTTCTCTTGTAGTTTTACATTCACTGTCTCATGTCAGGAATCAGATATTGGCTCTTCTGTGGGATGAATCAGTGGATTCTCCCTAAGGGCTTTTATGGGGACACCTCTCATGCATAGCTCCCTGGTATGGATGCATTCTCTGGGTGACTTGCTGACACCCCCCAATCAGCTTCTGTCTGTCGTAGAAACCCCTATAGCTTCATACTGCTTGCTTGTCATATACCAGCAGGGCATCTTCTTTGGCACAAGCCCATCAAGTCAACTCAAACATGGTTCCTTCAGACTTCTGAAGTAATTAGTCTATGTGTTCATTTGTGCCCTTAAACTACTGGGGACACATATCAGACTCTTCCAATATCTTCTCCATGGCTTCCCTCTGGCTCCTTAGCAGTATGTGGCAGCCCTATGAATTCTTGTTGCTCAAAGAGCAATAAACCACAGTATTAACCTCACTTTTTTTCTGGTATTGACTCAATCTTTAAGCTTTCTTTCCCTTAGCATGATACAGGGGAGGCTCCATCCTTCCAAATCTCTTCTTACAGGGGTGGAAGAAGAAAAAAAAAATATTCACTTTTTTGAAAATTCTTCTACCAATTCTACTTAATAATCATTTGAATTTTCAGTCTTATATAGACCAGAAACAGAAAGTGATGGAAGGTTTTACAGTCATTGGATTGGGTCTTCTGTCTTTTAGTGTAGGATGGATTCATCTTGCAACTCTCTTAAAAATGTTTCTATACAATAATTATCTGATGAAAAATTTGTATAATCATCACAGATCATCCCATTGCAGAATCTTTAATTATTTTTGTCAATACCGAATTCATTTTCAGTTCCACTGACTCTCTTTATTAAATTCTTATACATTATGTGTTTTTATGTTTTGCTGTATGCTTAGATCTTTTTCCTTTCCTACAAGCCATACCTTGTAAGTCTGTGTTTGGATTTAATTTTCATTGCATTACCCAAGGAATATACATAATGAAAACCTGTTGTCTTGCTACTAACAAAGTGGTTCTGATTCTGAAAAAAATAGTAACTTGCATGATAATGTATATCTTAGCTCAATTGTTCTGTATTTATAAGGTAGGTGTGCTGTCTTCTAAGACAGAATGGCATGTGTTACAATTTGTCTCCCCTGAATTACTCAGATCATCATTAATTTCCCAGTTTAGATAATTATTGCATTATTTATGATGGTAACTAGATAATTAGCCATGCAGAGAGCAAAAGTATCTAGGATTATGTTTTATTGTTTTCATCATTAGGGCTTCAGCCAAAATTCTGAGATAAGAGCAAACGTTCCATTTAATATTGTGTTACTCAACCAGGGACTATAACGATATATTTTATTTTGGTAAATTTTGGAAGAAAATCTTAAGTGACTTATGTGAGACTCTTGATGCACATTATCATTCACAAGGCAGTTGATAACCACAAAGCTGAGCAAGGTGCAGATGGTGGGTGGTGGAATAAGTACAGGTGTGATCCTTTCCTCATACCAGCCTAACAGCATGAACATTCCAGTTTTCTCCTCACAAATTTACAAATGACCACACATCTTGAACCTTCAGAGTGACATCTAAATATTAATAAATACCCCAGTGTTAGATAGGCAGATGCTTAGTATCTGCTATATTCACATTTCCAGTTTTCTCCTCACAAATTTACAAATGACCACACATCTTGAACCTTCAGAGTGACATCGAAATATTAATAAATACCCCAGTGTTAGATAGGCAGATGCTTAGTATCTGCTATATTCACATAATAGGGTCATTTCAAGGATTAAATGCAATTATATATATATATATATATATATATTTATATATATATATTTTTTTTTTCTGGCGTGACTTCCTAATTATTTCCCGTTTCACTGAAGTTTTTCTTTTCTTTCTTTTTTTTTTTTCCTTTTTGTCTTTTTTCGTGCCTGGCAACGGATCGCAACCCTCAGTGTCGCGCCCGTACCGGACCGGGACCGGCAACAGGATCGCAACCCTCGGCGTTGCTCCCGCACCTCGCTCACTGAGTGGGAACCGGTCTGTATGTGGGATCCGAACCCTCAACAGGAGCGCCACTGGCTCCCAAGCGGTGCACTGTAGCAGTGCGCCACCGGGCCGGCCCCTCACTGAAGTTTTTCTGAGAACTGGTACTGAGCCTAACCTATCTCTGTCGTCTCTCACCATCCCAGTGGAGTTGAGCATATGATCCTTAAAGTGCTGTCAACTTGGATTCTGCTCTGGAACCTAATGAGAATACTAATCATTTTTCTTTCTAGGGAAAGTAGCCAGTGGTTTGACCCTTTGTCAGGGTCTTCTTTTTATAGAAAAATTCCTCAGAAGGAGTTGTCTATGTTTGCTGTTTCCAATCCTCTACTCATAGTCTCTTTTGAACCAAAACTAATTGGTGTTTTGTTCCCTCCTCCTCTGAGTCTTGCCATAATCTTTTATGATCATTGTGATACCAAATCCAGAAGTTAATGATTATTTCTTAGCATGTTGGAAAGAGCTGATTGTTATCTTCTTCTTGAAATGCTTTCTTCACTTTGTTTCCTCTTTTTGTTTTTCTTCTACCATACTTGCTACTCTTTTTCAGTCTTTCCTGATCATTCTTCCTCATCTCTTGAAGCTCAGTCACAGAACTCTTCTCTGATTCTATGTAGACTCACTCCCTAGGTTATCTTTCCCAATTTCAGTGTTTTAAAAGCCATGTGAACTCTGACACCTCCTAAAGGTATATGTACAACCTTATATCTACACACCTTTCTCCCCAAATCATTCTCATACATACAACTGCTTACTCAACACATCCCCATTAAATGTAAAATTATCATTTTCAGACTTAATATCACCAAAACATAGCTCTTGATTTCAAAGCTCCCAGATCTGCTCCTCCCATATTCAACCTTTCTCAATGATTGGCCATTTCATCCATCAGTTGCCTGTGCCAAGAAACTTGGTGTCATCTTGAATTTTCTCTTTCTCATATACTTCATATTCAATCTATTAGAAAATTCCTTCTGTTGTACCTCCAAAATACTAGTATATCCCAACTTCAATTACTTCTTGTGATCTTTTCTACTACCATGTTATCGAAAATGATATCATTCACTTGGGCTATTATAATGGTCACCTAATCCTCTCCCCTCTGCCCATGATCTTGCAAGAGTAGACATTTAATTAATATGAAGTAATAGAATTCATTCTCAACTTGAATTCAAATTTTGTTTAAGGGAATGAACAAATGGTTGCCTATTATTTCTAGATGGCTTTGGGAGGTCATCTCACCTCAGACTCATCTGCAAGTTTGAGGTAGTTCTGCAGCCAGAGTTTTGGAGGAAGAAGCCACGTTTGTATGGCCTTTTCCTTTATCATGAACTAATGTTGAATTTTTTCAAATGCTGTTTCAGTGTCTATAGAGATGATCATATGGTTTTTATCTTTGCTTTTATTGATGTGGTGTATCACATTTATTGATTTGTGTATGTTGAACTAACTTTGCATCCTTGGGACGAATCCCACTTGATCTGAGTTATTTTGTCACAAGTGATTCATTCTCTTGTTACTTATTAAAAGTAGCTTTGACTCAAATGCTAACATTTAAGTTAGATTCTTTTTCAAAAAAGGGTTGTCATTCCACCTCTAGGCCATTTTCAATAAACCCCAAACCTACATAAATAACTTTTGATGTCTGAAAGTGAAAGTACTTCATAAATCAGACTGACAAAAACAATGAACCCCAAACTCATTTAAACCTATTATTGGATCATTCCTGGTTTTGGCAATCCTTTATATAGTCCCCAATAAATTAACATGATTACACTTGACACCCAGAGAGTGTCAATTTTCATTTTAAGAACGTGCTTTGATAGATCTCTTCTCTGTCCAGAAAGAAGTCTCCAGAGACTTCAGGAACTCATTAATACGTTGAGCTTTGAAGTTTTTGATTTGCTGAAATTTCTATGTATTGAGTGACCTAATCTTCAGATTTCTTCTCAGCTAGTTAGCTCCATGAGTTACAAAAGGCTGTTAGTAAATCCATTCATTCTCTGTGGGGCAGAAAAAGTTGCTCTTCTGAATGATTGGTTGGAACCTTACCCGCAGCCTGTAAATGCTTGCGGTGTTTTGCAAGGTAGTAACCAGGAACAATCAAACCATGGCATTTATAGTGCCTCCTGTGATTTGCTGAGCTTGATATCATCTCCAAAGGAAAACAAATAATGCCACTTTCCTCCTACCACCAAAATTTCATTTTGCTTAATTGAATCCACACTGTATTTTAGAGGAGAGAGGAGGAAGCTGTTTTTGTTATACCCAAGAGCATCAACAGTGGGGATGGCATAGGCAGGGCATATTACTTACTTCAAGGACCACTTACCATTTTTTTCACTGTATATGGGAGAACCCTGTAACTTCCTCAGCAGGCATGGGTACAGGAAAGAATTGATTGGAACTCTTGGCTTCTACCATCATGTGATTAAATTCTAGGTCCATGTATTGAGCTGCCTACACAATATCTCTACTCAGTTAACTATGAGACGTCTCAAACTTAATGTGTCTAAAATGAAACTCCTACTTTCCCCTGTAGAGGTTTAAATGGTGCCTCTCTCAAAAGATATTTCTACCCGGAGCCTATGAATATGACTTTATTTGAAAAACGGTACTTTGCAGATGTAATTAGTTAAAAATTTTGAGATGAGATCATCCTGGATTATCCAGTGGGCTCTAAATCCAGTGACAAGTATCTAATAAGAGACAGAGAAGAAGATACACAGAGAAAGAGAAGGCCATGTGAAGACAGAGATAGAGCTTAGAGACAGGCAGCCCCAAGCCCAGGAACACCTGGAGGACACCAGAAGCTGGAAGAGACAAGAAAAGATGTTCCCCTAGAACCTTTGTAGGGAGTGTGGTCTCACCAACACCTTGACTTCAGACTTCTGGCCTTCAGAACTGTAAGAAAATAAATTTCTGTTTTCAGCCACCGAGTTTGTGGTAATTTGTTACAGCAGCCTTAGGAAACTAAAACAGCCTCATATCTATTTCAGCCCCAGCCTTCAGAGGTTACTCTAGCCTTCCAGCTCAGGCCAGAAAACTTGGGGGTCGTCCTTGAAAACAGCCTCATATCTATTTCAGCCCCAGCCTTCAGAGGTTACTCTAGCCTTCCAGCTCAGACCAGAAAACTTGGGGGTCGTCCTTCTTTCCTTTCCTTTCCTTTCCTTTCCTTTCCTTTCCTTTCCTTTCCTTTCCTTTCCTTTCCTTTCCTTTCCTTTCCTTTCCTTTCCTCACTCCTCTCTGATCCATCAACAAATCCTGTTCTTCTACCTTCAAAATATTCCCAGAGATATTTCTCATTATTTTCTTTCCTATAGCTGTTAAAAAAAAGCTCCCATCATCTCTTAGCATATTACAAAAGCTTAACATACATCCCTGGTTTGAACATGTCTTACTACATTCAGTTTTCAACAGAGAAGCCCAAGTAGTTTTTTAAAAACCAAATCAGATCATGACATTTCTCTACTTAAATGCCTCTGTTTAACAAAGGGTGAAAACCAAAGTTCTTACAGTAGCCTCTGAGGCCCCTGGTCAGCTGTCCTCTGCCTTTAACCCTTTATGAGACCTGCCCAGAACACTTTTCAAACATTGCAATCCCTCCCTTTATGCAAGCCCCATCCCTCTTACCCTGCATGATCTCTCCCACAGACTTAGACTTCTTATAAACTACATAATTATCTTTTTATTAAATGCATTGGCTATCTCCTCTATTAGAATGTATACACCCTGAGGGCAGGGATTTTTTTCCTTCTATTTTTATCACTGCTGTATCTCAAGCTCTTAGAACAGTTGTTAGCAAATTCTTTCTATAAATGTTCAGGGAGTAAATAGTTTATTTGCTATGCAGACCATATGGTCTCTGTTGCAACTATTCAACTTTGCCATCATAGTGTGAAGCAGCCATAGAATGGGTATGGCTGTTTTTCAGTAAAACTTCATTTGTGAAAACAGGTGTTGGGCAGGATTTGGCCTCATAGCCAACCTCTGTCCTAGAACAACATCTAGAACCTAATATTTGTTGAATGAACAAATACATGAAATATTCGAAAGGGGCAGATTACTAGTCCACTGGGAGCTTCATTTTCTTTAGCTACAAAATCAGAATATTAATATAGTACTGTAATAGTCTTGTTTCTGTTGCTTATAACAAAACACCTGGAACTAGGTAATTATAAGAAAATGAAATGTACTGCTTATCGTTTTGGAGGCTGGGAAGTCCAAAGTCCAGGGAACACGTATGGTGAGAGCCTTCTTTGGTGGTGGCTTGTCAGCAATGCAGGGGTCTTACATGGTAGAAAAGGTGGAGCAGAGAGGGATAGCTCCTCACGTGCTCTTCTTTTAAAGCCCTCAGAACTATACCTATGACCACCATTTTAAATCCATTCTTCACTAGTCATGGCCCTCAGAATTTAATCACCTCTTCAAGGCCCCACCTTGCAATTACTATAATAGGATTTCCAACCTCTTAATAGTCACAGTGAGGATCAAGCTACTAATACATAAAACTTGGGGGACACAATCCATATCAAGTACACATATGGAAAACTGGATATCCTCATGCAGAAGATTAAAACTAGACCCCTGTCTCTCACCATACACAAAAATCAACTCAAAATGGATCAAATTTAGCCTAAATTTAAGACATGAAACTACTAGAAGAAAACATAAGAAAAATGCTACACTAAATGGGAATGGGCAGTGTTTTCTTTTGAGCAAGACTACAGAGGCACAGGCAACTAAAGCTAAATTACAGAAATGGGACTACATCAAACTGAGAAGCTTCTGCACAGCAAGAGACTCTATCAACAAAGTGAAGAGACGACCAAGAGAATGGGAGAAAGTGTTTGCAAACAACACATCAGACAAGGGGCTAATATACAGAATCCACAAGAAACTTACCTCAACAGCAAAAAACCAAATAACTAAATTTAAAAACGGGCAAAGGACCTGAACAGACATTTCTCAAAAGAAGATATAGAAATGACCAATAGGCACATGAAAAAATGCTCAACATCACTAATCATCAGGGAAATGCAAATTAAAACTGCAATGAGATAGCTCACTTCAGTTAGAATGGCATAATCAGCAAGTCAAAAAATGACAAATACTGGCAAGGATGCGGAGAAAAGGAACTCTCCTACCTTGCTGGTGGGACTGTAAATTAGTACAGCCATGGTGGAAAGCAGTATGGAGGTTCCTCATAGAACTAAAAATAGATGTAGCTTACAACCCACTTATCCCTCTACTGTGTATATACCCAAAGGAATAAAATCAATATATCAAAAACACACCTGCACTCCCATGTTCATTGAAAGACTATTCACAATAGCCAAGAGATGGAATCAACCTAAATGTCCATTGAAAGATGAACGGATAAAAAACCCCTGTGGTATATATACACAATGGAATACTACTCAGCTATGAAAAAAAAAATGATATCCTATCATTTTCAGCAGCATGGATGGAACTGGAGACCATCATGTTATGTGAAGCAAGCCAGGCACAGAAAGACAAATACCATATGGTTTCAATCATTTGTGGTCTCTAAAAAAAAGGGGGGGGGGTTCTCGTAGAAGTAGAGAGTGGAATAATGACTACCAGAGACTGTGGTGGGAGGGAAGGAGGAGTGTTGTACTAATGATTGCAAAACTCTGCTATCTACCCTAAGAGAATCATTGTGCAGTACATGCATGCATTGAAACAGCATGCTGCAACTCACAAATATGTACAAGTAAATGTTAACATATCTTGAAGAAAAAATAATATAATACCTATATGGATGTGACAAGGTTTAAATGAAGAAAAATATGTGAGAACTCCTGGCTGAGCACCACATGCATGTAGTACTCAGTAAAGGTTTTCTCCTTGTGCCACATAAAAAGAGTAGTAAAAGGTAGACCATGTTATTTAAAAGAGCATCTTGCATTTGCATGAAGTTTTAATGTTAACCATTTTCACATGCATTACTTCAGAGCATCCTTACAGAGTTTATGTGATCTCAAAGTCTCAGCTGAGACAGGGCAATATGAGAATCCTAGCCTGGGCTCCTGATCTCTAACCATGTGCTATTCTCACCATCATGGTTTCAATCGTTAAATAGAGATTCTTTTTGAAAATAACTCTATTCTTCTAACATGTGAAGTACTTCAGTTTTGTCCCAGTGTCACAGTCTTCCCAACCCCTGCCCTAAACCTAGCAGTTACATTGTACAAAGACTTAGAGAAGTCTTTGAATCCTGGTGCCAGCAGCACATTGGTTGCACTTATTTGCTGAATAGGTGCCCCGGTGGGGTGTAGTTTTTAGACGTTTTTCTCCCTCAGTGTAGGTTCAGGGCAATGAGAAATGGAGGGGAATAATCAGCAGAGGGAAAGCATTTCATGAAATGCAAGAGGGGCATAAGATGTGGTGGGAGTGAAGGTTTTGGTTTACATTCAAGACTCTGGCCAGCGTGAGTTAGAAGTTACTGCTGCTGTAAAACCCTGTTTCCCACTTCTCCTTGGTGCACAATGGAATGCTCTTCCAATTCGTTATGGGGATTGCTGGGGAACCAGCTTGTCCATATGGGGCAAGAAAAATCATCATGATGCCCAATGCCTCATAACTGGGAAGACTGTCCAAAGAACGAACCTCTTGCTCCCCTGTCCCTTGTTTACGCACAATCTCTACAAAGAAAAACATCACCTTGCATCTTTTCTATCAGAAAAACCTGCACATGTCTATTTCTTAAATTTTACTTCTCCCATCCCCTTTCTTACTTCTTTTCAACCCAAAGCAATGCAGCTAGCAGTTGATTTTTTACTTCTAGTTGTTTTTACTTTCTCCTTTTTTTTCAACTCAAAGCAATGCTAAGTTCATTAGTTTTTCTAACCACAGTGGAGAGGTCTTTCATAATTCATGGATCATTGGTCAAACCAATCTCATTAATTTTCTGTGTCACCTAAGTCTGGGGGCCCATTAATCTCAGGATTATTGATACTAGGATGCAGTAGCTTTTTAACATATTAGTGCAGTTGAAATGGGCCTTGGTGTACTAATTTAAATGCAGTCAGTGTAGTTAGAGTGAGTAAGAAAGAGATAGAAGGGGCACTGTGACAAAAAGGTCATGTGAGCCATGAGCTATGTTGGTAATAAGATCATTTGAACATATTTTGGTAAAGTGCAGGCACCAGAAGAACGGGATGAAAGGAAAGGATAATCCTGGAAATGGCCAGGGAATGATTTTCTTCTGTATCTCAGCTCTGCCAACAAGGCAACTGGGGAAAGAAGGGCTGAATGAACACAAAATTTTTGGTTGCTGCACAAAATAGGATCAAAGAAAATGGAAGAATAATCAGAAGTAATGATAGTAATTTGTTTTCTAGTTCAGGGATAATTGACCCACACTGAGAACATAATTATTGTACATTAAGGAGATTAAAAGAGAGACAAAGACGGAGGCATGGAGCAAAGACAAACATGATTCAAGATCTCATTATTATGATGTTTTTAAAACCACAATATTTTGATATTGGCCTGCAAAGTACAGAAACAGCAGAAAACCAAGCAGATTCTATTTCAGTTGTCAGATTTGTGTTTCCTTTTCCTTTTTCTTTCTGTTTCTTCCTCCTCTAAGTTTCTTTTAACAGCTGCCGGTACTTGAATAGTTATCTGCTAGCAATAAGGATGCGGAAAAGTGGAGCTAAATGGTGATCTATTTAGATGAGATGGGTGAGCCTGCATTGATAACTCCCCACTGGCCTTTTCATCCAGCTCCAACTTGAGTATTTTGGGCTCAATCTAAAATTCTAGAAGCTCTCAGCTGAGATTAATTTCAGTTGAGTAGTTCCCAAAGGGTGACTTATGAGGCACATGAGATGATTTTATGTTGTGTGTGGACAAATTATTTTATTGCATCAGTTATGTCTATATTTTAATGAGCATTGAAAATGTTATTTATCCCTTAAATCTATGCTCTCGTGGTTGTTATTTGCTTAGGATAAAGCCAAGTAAGAACAGTGAGTCAATTTAAAGGATAATACTATATAAACAATTGTACCAATGGTGCGTGACTTTGGTACAAATTACAGTTGTGGCCAGGGAATTGCTGACATTTGTGAAACACTGTTTTAGTCCCTTTTTTTCCCTTCATCCCACATTACTGTTCAATACTGCCTCATGGTAATGTAATGAGAGAGAGGTGGGGTGGCAGTTCTGAAACACCATCAGAGAGTGGAAATTTCAGTGCTATATACTGACCACACTGGTATTATTCCAGAAATCTCTAACTTCCAGAGATCTAGACTTGGATTGTGTAACAAATCAACTGCTGGCTGCTGGCAGTTCAACTATTAATTCAGAGAGTATACCACTGAGATATCACTGAGGTTGAATGGTGTAGCAGAGATGCACATGTGTTTCTGTTTCTCTCTCTCTCTCTGTGTGTGTGTGTGTGTGTGTGTTTGTGTGGATGGGATGGGGGAAGGGTGTTGTCAGGTTGACTG
>NW_007729583.1:363789-364918 GCF_000696425.1 Galeopterus variegatus
GTTCAACTATTAATTCAGAGAGTATACCACTGAGATATCACTGAGGTTGAATGGTGTAGCAGAGATGCACATGTGTTTCTGTTTCTCTCTCTCTCTCTGTGTGTGTGTGTGTGTGTGTGTTTGTGTGGATGGGATGGGGGAAGGGTGTTGTCAGGTTGACTGCAGAAATAAGATTATGCTTGGACGCCGGGTAAAGTGGTGATTTCCAGAAACATGCAACCTCTTCAATCAAGAGGGGATCTGTCAAGAAAAACATACAGAGCCCATTAAAAGAAATTCTGTCTTTCCCAACTCAGTTCTCTCCTTACCCAACTTCTTCTATCACACACATGAAGACACACATCTTTTCTTTGATCCAGGGCTCAATCCATCATTTTTGGAGGAGCAATTCACTGCTTGCTTTCTTGTTTAGTGGGCTAATATTTACCACTCACTGTAATTTCTCGCTGAACTCCTAAAGTTTTTTTCCATTTACATGAAAACTAGAACTGACTTTCAACCTCCTTGCTCAGAATGAAGTGAGACTATTTTTCTAAGCACAAAAGGTGAGCTAAGTAGGTTGCAAAATCTAGAACAAAAATTGTCTCCAGATTAAAAAAAATGAGCATGAGAAATACATGAAAACTTGGTTGCAAACCATTCTTAAGTGGAAACATGTTGCTGGGTAGACTTTAGAAATACTCTTAATTTTATTTTTTTTCATATTAGATATACAATCCCCACATCCTCTTTTTGGCAGATGTTTCTGCTTTGCAAGTGGTTGTCTAGTGGGCTCTGTTGTTCTGAGAATCGTCTCGTGCATCGGTGCTCAGCTCTCCAAGTCTACTCTTTGCTCACACTTCCTTTTATGAGTATGCTCATCCCTTAAAACTCCCTTCTAGGACATTTTCTTCACTCAATCCCTATGTTGTTAGTATGAGGCCCTGCAAACTTGAAAGTTTGAACAATGGCAATGCTGAGTATTTTGAGTACACTCAGAACTTCTCTCTATTCTAGACATTTGAGTTCATTAAAAAAAAAAATACACCTGTTTTCCAGCCTCCAGAAATTTCAAGGCAAAATAAAACTGAATCTGCTTCCACTTTCTGCTATGCAAGGCTAGGAAATGTGGGGCTTCTGTCGGATTCTT
>NW_007729583.1:365797-367544 GCF_000696425.1 Galeopterus variegatus
AGCGCCACCGCACTCCCAAGCGGCGCACTGTAGCAGTGCGCCACCGGGCCGGCCCCTCAGATTCTCTCTTAACACCGTGCTCAAGACAGCCATGTCTAAGCAGGGGAGGATAATCTTCAAAGGGAAACTATTTGCATCCTTGAAATGAAACCATGGAAAGAAACCCTGCATAAGTTCACCTGGGCATTTGTAGAAGAAAATAATTATGTAATAATTTTACTTGCTCCTTTACCTCACGAGGCATTTTCAGTAGCTTTAATAAGTATTATTTTTCAAGCACTTTATAATCCAAGACAAATGCAAGTGTCTAGATATATTAGTCTGTTTGAGATCTGTAGGGAAAGAGTCAATATTAAACCTTCTAAACTTGACAGTTTCATTTTAGACATGCCCAATTTACCACACTTCAGTTTTAAGCAACCTGGGGCAGGATAAAGGCTGTGTTCTGCTCCTGTTTGACACCTTCTGAGCATCCATTGTCAGCTTTAACAAGCTGTGTATTGACATTATTCAATATACCTTATCTGCCAAGATGCATTCCAGCCATTTAAACAAGCGTGTACATTTAAACTGGCAACGAGAATGACTAGTATAATGCTTATGGTGTCAAAACTTTAGCACACAATGTCACTCATTGGCTATGTCGGTGTTGGGAGGATGCAATATATAACTTTTTAGTCTCTGGGAACTTTGTAAGGAAAAGGTAAAGACACCAGCAGCTTTTAATCGGTTCTTTCTTTCAAAAAGAATTCCATGCAACCCAAACTCTCTCTAGATATGTATGTCTATATGTGCCTTATGTATGTATATATATTATATGTGTATGTGAATGTGTGTGTTTGTGTGTATTTTGCTATCTGCTCTGTCTCCGCATTTCCTCCTACATTCACTAGAGAAGGGTTAGTTTTATGTTCTTTTTAAGTCATGAGTTATTCATGGGATTGCTGCCACCTAGGGTGATATGTTCTGCCATGTCACCCTGCTTGACACCACTTGGATCTCTCACGTAGAATAGTACACTTGGCTCTCCTCTCAGGCACCAGAAAATCACACCAGCCTTTACCCTCCCTTCCCTTTTGCTGCCCCAAACACCACTGTGCATGCCTCCATGGGTGTAACCAACTCTACTAAAAGGTGAGAGTAACTGAAATAAATTACAATTAAGAGGAGGGAAATGTGAAATACAACATTTCCCATAGCAGAAAGCCTCTAGAACATTCAACTTTTTAGAGGTAAAAGTTGCTTTGGGGTGGGAGGATTTCTTTAGAATATTTTCTATTTTCCTCTTCTCCTATACATCTCTTTTTGGGAGTACCCCTATATTCCGATATCTTCTCTGCTTCAGGCCACCCATGCTCTGTCCTACTAACAAGAAGCACATGTGACAATGTTTAAATTATCTGGTTTAAAATACTGTTTAGAATAATGGCTCTGGGGTCTCCAGCAAAACAGAGCCTGTGGCCCTTGCCTCTCAATCCCACAGAATGGAGTGGCAAAGGATAATAGGGTGTGGGTGACTTTACTACCACACAACGTCGCAGGATGGTGTCAGGCAATTCCCTTTGAGGATTTTCTACCACTGGGAGTTGCAGATTCATCCCTTCATTATTTTGGTTGTCCAGTAGCTAACTATAAAATCAGATATAGAGAAATACTTACCTTTCAGAAAGAATCAACTCTTAGAAAGAGTATAGTAGCAAATTTAATTGCTTACATGACTAGGTAATGAAATGAATTCTTCAGGTTG
>NW_007729583.1:368373-369648 GCF_000696425.1 Galeopterus variegatus
TGACTCTGTGACACTATGGCTGATTTTCAGTATATGGAAATTCAAGCTCGCTGTTGTCAGATCTTTCACTTTTTGAAAAAAGAGGAACCACAATTTTATATAAAATCTCCCAATTTAATATTTTGCAAGTAATTCAAATAAAAAATAAGTCTGTGTAAACCAACAAAATATGCCTGCAGGCTGAATGTGTCCTATAAGCAAAAATAAGTGCCTTCCATCTTTAAGGCACAAGAGAAACATTTTCCAAACTGCCCTAATAAGTTGAGAGATTTCTTTCTTACAGCAGGGATAGTACTTCATACTATAATTAGAATGACTGTCACTTACATTTTGCCTGAGGCAGTCCTGGTTTATAGTATCCAGTTTGGTTTAGCATTTTTCCTAGATTTTTCATTTTTAAGCATAATGTTATGATTGACAGCTGTATTAAAATAAGCAGTGTGCATTTGGTTGATTTCAATTCTATTTCCACCTTCTGTTGAGTGTGGGATGCACATGTAGTGAACAGAGGTCTCACCTTAATATGTAGCTAAATATGAAAAATGAACTAGCGATGGCCTGTTTCTCTATTCTGGTCCTTTCCAAATGCAAGGTAACTAACATTCTAACTTGCTCCTTTCAATGACAGCATTAAGGGTTCTTGGTGAAATAAAATCTACTATTTTAGGAGAAGCTAGGGAAGCTAGCACCTACTTTTAGGTGTTGATGGGAGGACTGTCTTTTTTGTTTTTTTTTTGCTAGTGTCTCTGCGGCCACTTGGTGAATTGCTGTGTTCTGCCTTGGAATACTACATATATAAAGCACCAGGTCACCTCACTGTTGCAGAAAATCAAAAACATGCAAAATTATAGGTTATATACATGTGAAATATGTACAGGAAAAAGAGAGTAGTCAGAATGCTGTTGCTATAATGATTCTTGTAATTTATTCTATGGTAACTCCATAACAATTTATTTATTTCACTGTGCCATTATGCTGTTTTATTTTGCAATAAAGTTTTGGCAGCAATGAGTTAGTTAAGTAAAAAAGTGCATCTTTAATAAGAAATTAAATATAAATTTTTATTTCTTAAGAACTTGTTGATGAATGTAAAATTTGCCTAAAATATTTGTTGTCAATTATTATCTATTAAGGGGATTATCATGATATTGGTAACTGCAAAAACCAGAGTCATAAATATGCAAGGAAATATCAGCACCTATTTCAAAAGTGAATAGTTACTTTAAGAAGACTATTCTATTGAGAATGATTTAACGCATACGGCGACAGAAAGTG
>NW_007729583.1:370896-371703 GCF_000696425.1 Galeopterus variegatus
AGAGTAAAACCTACAGGTTTTTTTGTGATGAACATGGTATTCAATTTTAAAAAGTGCATCGACAGGACAATACATGTTACCCAGAATGTTACCCAGAATCAGTTAGATTTTTGAAATGTTTGTGATGAACTACTTTATCAAACAAACTAAATGTTTTCAGATAATGATGGTAGTAACCTTTTTTAAAAATCCTTTTTTGCATTTTCTTCAAAATTAGTTGAAAATCTTCAATCAAGATATTTAACATAAGGATTCCAAAAAAATCTTCAGCTTTTGAAAGTATTTAACAAGCAAACAAAAAGACACTGAATTGTTCTCTCAAAAAGAAAAGGAGAAACTATACAAATACAAGAGCAAAAGCCCAAATTGTAACTTCTCTTCAAAGTGTGGCCCCAGGTAATGCTGGTATCACCTGGGAACTTAGAAATGCAGACTCTCATCCACCCCAGACCTACTGAATCAGAATCTTTATTTTCATAGGATTCCTGAGGCACTTGCAATCACACTAAAATTTGCACTGGTGTTAGAGATTTCATTTAGGAATTTGGAAATTACATTTTGGAATATCTTGACACACAGAAAGAATACTTTTATGACACTTTTATTAATTGGAAAAATTTATATTCTCTGCTAGGATGACAGAATTGAAATGGCCTATGAAGTCACAATATCTAAATTAAAATATTCATAATTAATCATAAATGTTTGATGACTACTGAAGAAAAGTATCTAAATAAAAGCAAAAGTACAGTAACCATAAAATATTTGTTCTGAAATATTTACACATCAATAAGATAAAAAAATTAG
>NW_007729583.1:371961-373321 GCF_000696425.1 Galeopterus variegatus
AGGAGAGTAAAATTTATTTACCAGAAGTTGCTCTGAGCTTAACAGATACCTCAACTTCTCTAGAGAGAAATTTTCTCCATTAAAAACATTATGGTCTATAGAAAAAGAGTCAATTGAAGGTGTAAATAATTTTAAATCTATTACATATAAAATGTTACATTGAAGATGAGCATGCAATTTCATTTTAAAAATTAAAAATACTAAGGGCATGCCGAAAAAATAACTTGGATAAGAAAAATATCAGTGACAAAATATCAGACATAGATATGACTAAGAAACTGATTAAAATAAATTAATCTATGCTAGAATAATTATTCTACTTATATTATTTTTGCTTTTATTGCTTATAATATCAATAATTGGTATATTAAGTTTTAAAATAATCAATACAAGACAGTTTTATTTGCTTTTACATGGATATATACAATAATTTTTAAGAAAAAATTATACTTTGAAAATAATCTTGAATAGAATTATTTTATAGGCCTAGCAATGTAACAAAACCAACTTAACAATTAGTAAATCTTTTCAAGAATTGAATTATTTGAAATTATCCCTCAAAAGTGTCCTGGTTGGGCAAATATTTTATAATGTAAAGCAGTGTTAGTTTCTTTCAACTTGTAGCTTTCACCTTACCCTTTTAAAAATACTCCTCTTCTGACCTGTGGGTTTTTTTTTTTTTTTTAACAAAGGATAGGTTTACATTGTCTATTTTCTTAAAACCCTGGCAAAAGCCTTGAAACCATCATTTTTAAGGGCTCAAGTAAGTTAAATTCTCAGGCAAGCATGATAATCCTCTCCAGTTTGGAGATGCGAGAAAAAGAAGATAACAGAGAGTAGAGATGAGTGGTTTCAGAACTACAATTGCATATAAATTCATTCAAAATGAAGTTACTTATATTGGTACTATGCCTAATATACCGCATTTGTATGTAGTCTTCTGACCATCTCTACTGTCGCCGCCCTGGTGCAAGCCATCAACGTCTGTCTTCTGGATTATTGAAGCAGCCTTCAAATAATATATCTCCTCTTGCCTTGTTAGTTAAATGTTAACAGAGAAGCCAGAGGACTTTTTCACACTTTAAGGCCAGTTTATGACACTCCTCTGATGACTTCCAATGTTATTCTCAATAAAAGCCAAGGTCCTTGCACATGTCCCTCAATGCCCCTCAAGTTTACTTTCTTCTAGATTGTACCCACAGCCAGTGAACATGATGATGTGACGACCAATCACTTACCTTGCATTTGGTTTCATTTCAGAGCCCTTGATTAGCATTTCCCGGCATGGATATGTCTTTTCTGCCCTGTCTACCATTGGCGGTTCCACACCTCATGCTTTGCTGTCTTGTGTCTCTCCCAC
>NW_007729583.1:374599-374947 GCF_000696425.1 Galeopterus variegatus
CAAAAACTTTCACCTTGGACTGAAAGGGGAATATAAGAAAAATGAGAGAGAGAGAGAGAGAAAGAGAGAGAGAGAGAGAGATGAGTATACTTGCTTGATGAATTAAATTGCAAATGGGTTTGTGCTGTAAATATTAAAATACTGTATAACTTCAAAAATCCACATATATATCATAATGAAGTAGCATTCTTTGAAATATGAATGATGATAAAGAATCTTTTATTTCAGACATCTCTTCAGACTCTTTTCACATCTCTCTATGAAGAAGCAGTTATTCTTGTTAGCAGAGATGTTAGAGTATTTATTTGAATTTTATTGATACCTTTTTAACTTTGTACATATTCAATT
>NW_007729584.1:0-12638 GCF_000696425.1 Galeopterus variegatus
CCTCTCAGAAAGATGGCTGCCACTCCTAATTAACCCATGGCTTTAATTACACTTCACGGTGTGGTCCCACTGGGAGAGAGGATTGCTTGGAAATTGTCATACTGGGATAAATGTCTGAAGCAGTTTCCACTTGAGAAACTTCTCTCCTGAAGAGGGTAGGACCGGGGAGGAGGGCTCCACATAATCCTGGGGCCTGGGTGGGTGGGGATGGAGAGAGGCATGCCTATGACTTCCCCCTGCCCTCGGCACCTCCTGGGGAAAGCTCCCTGACTGAATTAAGCCCTCTGCTGGAAGCTTGTTGCTGTGGCCTCATCTAGGGTCTCTATTAGAGGGAAATGGTCAGGGGGTGGGGGAAGCACAGGGAGAGGAGGCCTTGGAAGTCCTAGGGATGGGTGAACGCCTCCAGTCCCAGGGATTAATTCTGGTGGGATCTGTTTGTATACTCAAATAACAACTACCATGTACGAGGACCTACTATGCGCCAGTCTTTCATTTAAGTCCTCATAAAGGCCTTCAAGGGAGAGATAAGCCCCTAGTTTACACATGACGAAAAGACCTCAGAGAGGTTAAGAAACTCACCTAACATCCCACAACTGTATAGAGATAGAGGCAGGATTTGAACCCAGGCCACAGTGAACCATAAGCATGCTGGTTCCTGGGAGAGGTGAGAGGCGGGCCAGCCCTGGTGCAGTCTGCTGAGCTCGCGGCCTTGCCCACACCCCAGCCTGCCTCGCCTGCAGGGAGAAACCCCTGGGAAACAGGCTGGGCTGCTCACCTGCTTGTATAGTCAGTCCCAGCTAGTTCACCTTCACCAAACCCATTTCTCCAGGCCCCACCACCAAAGAGTGATCAGGTTTGTCCAGGGGGAACATGAGAATCAGTATATTCTTCAGGCCCCCCAGGCGAACCAGGCACCTCTTCTGCCTTTGCCCTCTGCGCTTAGTGCTGCCTGTACTGCTTCACTGGGCGATAGCCTCCCTGCTGTGAGCTCCATCTCCCAGAGCAGGGCAGAACTGCATTTATCTTTGCGCCCTCTCAGAAAGATGGCTGCCACTCCTAATTAACCCATGGCTTTAATTACACTTCACGGTGCGGTCCCGCTGGGAGAGAGGATTGCTCGGAAATTGTCATACTGGGATAAATGTCTGAAGCAGTTTCCACTTGAGAAACTTCTCTCCTGAAGAGGGTAGGACTGGGGAGGAGGGCTCCACATAATCCTGGGGCCTGGGTGGGTGGGGATGGAGAGAGGCATGCCTATGACTTCCCCCTGCCCTCGTCACCTCCTGGGGAAAGCTCCCTGACTGAATTAAGCCCTCTGCTGGCAGCTTGTTGCTGTGGCCTCATCTAGGGTCTCTATTAGAGGGAAATGGTCAGGGGGTGGGGGAAGCACAGGGAGAGGAGGCCTAGGAAGTCCTAGGGATGGGTGAACGCCTCCAGTCCCAGGGATTAATTCTGGTGGGATCTGTTTGTATACTCAAATAACAACTACCATGTACAAGGACCTACTATGCGCCAGTCTTTCATTTAAGTCCTCATAAAGGCCTTCAAGGGAGAGATAAGCCCCTAGTTTACACATGAGGAAAAGACCTCAGAGAGGTTAAGAAACTCACCTAACATCCCACAACTGTATAGAGATAGAGGCAGGATTTGAACCCAGGCCACAGTGAACCATAAGCATGCTCTTTCTGCCCGACAATGGGCCTGCCTGCAGCTCCTGCAGAGGTGGTGCCAGACGGGGCCAGGGAAATGCATTTGATGATGGGGGGAGCTTGGAAACTAGGGGGTCAGGCATTTCAGGGATGCAGTGTTTTTCTGTGGGGATGCTGTTCAGAAATGCTGCCAATATTTCAATATTAGGAGCCCCAGAGGGGGTTTCTCAGGTCTTTCTATGTCCTGGGGAGGTGATGGGAAGGTTTTATGGCAAGCAGTCCTACCCTTCCACCATAGGAAGTGCATTCTCAGCCAACCAGCCAGCCGTGGCCGCCGTGTCTCTCTCTGTCTCTGTCTCTGTCTCTCAAACCCTGTACTGGCTCCCTGGCTGTCTTCTTCTGTGGCCTCTCTGAAGCAGCAGCCTTGGCGCCATCCTGAGCCCTCTAGTGACTGCTCCGAGGCCTATACCTCTCAACTTCTCCAAGTCCACCTCGGACCAACCTAATGTCCAATACACACTATTTATCATTTCACAGGATAAACATTGACTTGGGCACCTACAAGTTCCAGGCATGTGCTGGATGCTGGAGAGAGGGGTGACGAAAACACAGCTCTTGTCTTCTGGGAGCGAATGGTTCCTGGGAGAGGTGAGAGGCGGGCCAGCCCTGGTGCAGTCTGCTGAGCTCGCGGCCTTGCCCACACCCCAGCCTGCCTCGCCTGCAGGGAGAAACCCCTGGGAAACAGGCTGGGCTGCTCACCTGCTTGTATAGTCAGTCCCAGCTAGTTCACCTTCACCAAACCCATTTCTCCAGGCCCCACCACCAAAGAGTGATCAGGTTTGTCCAGGGGGAACATGAGAATCAGTATATTCTTCAGGCCCCCCAGGCGAACCAGGCACCTCTTCTGCCTTTGCCCTCTGCGCTTAGTGCTGCCTGTACTGCGTCACTGGGCGATAGCCTCCCTGCTGTGAGCTCCATCTCCCAGAGCAGGGCAGAACTGCATTTATCTTTGCAACCCTTTGCCTAGCCCAGTGACAGGCTCTGAGGCCTCAGTAAACGTGTGTCGAGTTATTGTTAAAGGGACAGCTAAAGCCATAAACATCCCAGTTTCCCCCTCCTGTATCTTTCTTTCAGGGCTTGGATGGAGCATGTTCTCAATAAAAGAGTCTTTGATTTTATATTTCCAGTATAGGGTGAGAAGCAGAGGTTCTGAACCCTTGCAGGATTTCAAGATCACTTGGTGAGACCCAGTGGCTGGAAATAGAGCAAGGGACATAGCAGGGTCCTTTGTGGCGCAGCCATGGAACAGCATTCTCTCTCTCTCTCTCATACACACACACATAGATATAAATGTGGATGGAAACAGACAATCTTTAAATGGGGGGGTGGGGCAAGTGTAGGGATTGAGGGCACACATTTTGTCCTCTCTGTGTTTATACCTGATGTGTTCACAGGACCCTCCCTCATCCCACAGGAGAAGCTTGGATCATTGAAATCTGCAGAGATAGCACAGACCTTGCCCTAAGCCCACAGTCCCCTCTCCTTACCGGCACCCCCAGTGTTGTGTGCTGTCCCCCAGAGGGAGGTGAAGAAATGGAGAAGAAAGTAGGCAAGTCCCTAACCCCAGCTCTCCACACTGAGAACCTCTCCCCAGAGAGTGGAGAATGGAGTGTGGATACATTGATAGGAGTCTGGGTAAAAACTGCCTTTCATCTTGGGTTGAAACGCCGAGCCTTGATTTCTTGCCAACCACTCTGTCTGTAAAGCAATTGCCCTGCCACGGGTCCACCGGCTCTGCGTCTTATGCAGCCTCACTGAGAACTGGGTGGCATTGATGGAGCAGGCTGTGCTGGGAAGTTCGGGTTTCCTCTGCCCAGTAGCCTGAGCCACATCAAAGGTGCACCTGCAGTGGGGGCAGGGCCCTGCCCCACAGGCTGTCCTTCAATGACACTCAGCCCTGGGCAGCTGCAGCCACCCCAACTGTAGCTGGAGTCCTCTGTCCTAACCCAGGGCCCAGGGAAGACCCTGCCATGGTTGGCCCACATCTACCTGCTGCTTGGGTGGCTATGCCTCTCTCCTTCTGTCTCCAAACAGGCCCAATTTGGCCCTTCTCCAAAATCCTTCACCCAACTCAGCTGGCCCCTGGATTGTACATGCTTTTTTTCTCTTGTCTGCCAAGTTTTCAAATGTGTGGTCTCTACATGCTATATCTGTGCAAGCCCCCAAATCTGACACTGTTGACAACCTCTTCTCAGAACGCTGTCCTTCCTTGGCTTCCACCTGACTGCCTCCACATCTTCATGCTCGCTCTACCTACCCTCCCCATTCTGATCCTACCAACACATTGGGGCCAGATCAAGCCCTTCTAGGGCCCTGAGCTGTGGAGTGTCTTCAAGTAACCCTTGAACAAGTCCCTAATGTGTGCCTACAGCTGCTGGATGCTCTTCTCATGCTTGCGGGGAGCAAAATCTGACAAGAAGCCCTGCCCCATGGAGTTTATATTGTGAGCGGTGCTGGGTGGGGGGACAGAAAAAACAGTGAGCACAATAAATCACACTGCAAACACAGAAAACTGTATGGGTGTGAGAAGTTAATAAACGTGGTCAGGATACATGTTTTGACTATTAGCATGAAAGCCATTTGAATATATCCCAAATTAGAGTGAACAATATGTGAATTCCCATGCACCCCTCACTTCAATTCAACTCATCAATTTTGTGCCCATTTTATTTCTTTGGCTCCCCACCCCCACTTTTGTTTTTCCTGGCTTTTTTTTTTTTTTTTTTTTTTTTCTGACCGGTAAGGGGATTGCAACCCTTGGTACAGCATTTTCTGCACCGCGCTCAGCCAGCAAGCGCACTGGCCATCCCTATATGGGATCTGAACCCACGGCCTCAGAGCTACCAGCTCAGCACTCGAGCCATGGGGCTGGCCCTTCCTGGCATATTTTTAAACAAATTCCACACATCATGAAATTTTATTTACAGATACTTCAGTGCATCTCGACTGGTAAGGATTTATTTATGTTGTACATAAACACCAGGCCACTGTCACCCCTAACCAAATGGACAATAATTCTTCTGGGATTTGTCTGTGACAATCTTTCCTCACCAGGTGTTGGGAGCCCCTTGAGGGCAAGGACCATGGTGTTAAGAAAAAGTGTCCAATGCTTGGAAATAAGGCAAAAGGATGATGTGTGTCCTGGCAATATCATGCTGTAGCTTAACAGGTCCACCCAAAGATTGTTTAATTCTGTAGGGGAATGTGCTTTTGTTTGACTCTCAGTTGATTATTGATTAGGGGCCAGACCTTATGAAGTTAGATGTTACCATATGGATTGATAAGTTGCAAGTGATTTCTGCTCATTAGAGATGCAAATTATTTCTGTCTAGTAGAAAAGATAACTTTAAAAGTTACTGGTTTTATTACCCTGTAGGACAGTTTTGTGTCTACTTAAACATTTCTGCATGCCTTTGCTGGATTATACAAACTCCTATTCTTCAAATTCTCTCTCTTTTTTTTTTTTTCCTTTTTTCGTGTCTGGCAACGGATCGCAACCCTCAGTGTCGCGCCCGTACCGGACCGGGACCGGCAACGGGATTGCAACCCTCGGTGCTGCGCCCGCACCTCGCTCAGCCAGTGAGCGGGAACCAGTCTATATGTGGGATCCGAACCCTCGGCAGGAGCACCACCGCACTCCCAAGTGGCGCACTGTAGCAGTGCACCACCGGGCCTGCCCTTCAAATTCTCTTTTGAACCGGCTTTACCATCCCTCAGTAATGAGTTAAATAAATATACTTATGTGAGAGCATTTTGAAAATTTTACTTTGACAGTAGCTTATACATTTTTTGTATCTTTCCTTAGTCTAGTCTGCTGCCTGGCATGGACTGGATATTTTTAGAATTGGATTCATGCTTGACTTGGTATCTGTAAGAGGAGGAATCAAGGTTTCAATTGAGAGGTGCTTAGCAGGTGTGTCACTTAGCTCTTGAGTGAGGGTGGAGGTGGCCAAAAAGGTCCTCCTGGCTCTGGTGTCCCTGTGCTACCCCAGAAAATGAGGGGAGGGCCAGGGTCTGTGTTAGAGATACTCCCAGAGGCTATCTACAGAGCCCTTGTCCACCCTCTGCTCCTGGGAGCAAGGCCCTGCTCCATCCTAACCTTGAGTGGGGAGGTAAGAGGGGAATGAGAGCAAGATCTGTGCACGTGCTGGTGCTGGGGGTGGGGGGATGTGCCCAAGAGGGCGTGCTGGCTTGCCAACTTACCCCTGTGCTCAGAGGGCAAGGGTAACATGTGGGAGAGTTCTTTTATGTCTAAAAATGACCACTCTCTCATTCCTCAGGCTTTTTTGGGTGGGAAGTTCTCCTTTACATCTTACTCCAATTATTCTGTTATGGTTTAGGCCTGGGAATACAAAGAGAGGCAGGAACATCTGAAAACGCAGCTGGGATTGTAGTGGAAGGGCTCATTTGTGGTGCAAAGCAGCTGCCCTTTTCATCTTCTAAGAGTCTGTGTTTCTGTTCTGAGAATGGGGGTGGTGGGGGTGGTGGTAGAGGATGTGCATGGAGCAGAACTGAACATAGATGGGGTGTGGTAAGGATTATCCTGTGGGGTCCCAGGTCTGGAGGCTGCTTGGCATAGAGGACGGAGTCTTCCTTTTGCTTAAAAATGCCCAGTTGCCATCCTGGCTGTCAGCCTCCTAAGTGCCCATTCTTCCAGGAAACCAAAGCAACCTGGAGTTAGGGGAAGGGTTTGCCCTCCAAGGCCCCATCCCAAGATTCTGCATCTCCCAGTTCCCAATCTCAGCATACAGTGAAGCACCAGCCATGCCAAGCAAGCACCTTAGAGGGTTGTTAATAGAAAGGGGTTTTCCCTTCAGTTTAAAGGTTGAATGTGTTCAATATTTTATTTAAATTGACATGGAAAAGCTTTAATAATATCCTCTTCTATGTGAAGCTAGGATGACTTTTAAAAGTTTCCTAATCAATGGGGGGGGGGCACTATTTGGGAGGCATCGTTAGTCTCTGGAGCCTGGAGGGTGATAGGAAAGGGAGACATTTCTTCTCTCCCTGACATTCTTCATTTTCACCATCCTTCCTGACTTGTCAGTCACTCCCATCCTCTCTGTCACCCTCCTCATTCAGTTCATCTCCCACCCACCAGCCATCCCTCAGGGGACATTTACCAGCACCAGATGCTGGAGACACAAAGATGAATGATTCCCTCTTCCCAGCTGGGGACGCTCCGAGCCCAGTGGACAGCNCAATATTTTATTTAAATTGACATGGAAAAGCTTTAATAATATCCTCTTCTATGTGAAGCTAGGATGACTTTTAAAAGTTTCCTAATCAGTGGGGGGGGGGCACTATTTGGGAGGCATCGTTAGTCTCTGGAGCCTGGAGGGTGATAGGAAAGGGAGACATTTCTTCTCTCCCTGACATTCTTCATTTTCACCATCCTTCCTGACTTGTCAGTCACTCCCATCCTCTCTGTCACCCTCCTCATTCAGTTCATCTCCCACCCACCAGCCATCCCTCAGGGGACATTTACCAGCACCAGATGCTGGAGACACAAAGATGAATGATTCCCTCTTCCCAGCTGGGGACGCTCCGAGCCCAGTGGACAGCGGTCCTTCCTGAGTGGACATTGCGTTCTAGTTGGCAGAGCATAGTCACATTTGTTGTACGTTTTGAGTGTCAGGAGAACTGGGGAGACGAGCCAAGACAAGCACTATCCATCCCAAAAGAGGAAGCTGAGGCTCAGAGAGGTTGCAGGACTCCTCCAAGGTCACGCAGGTGGTGCTCGGCGCAGCCAGCACTGGAAGAGCCTTCTGGGTACTGGTCAAGCCCATAATCTCTGGCCACACGGGGACTGGTGACTGAAGGTTATGGGAGCTGGGCTAGCTAGCAGGCCTCTGTGAGCTAGGCCTCCCTGGTTGGAGTGTTTCAGGCATCAGTAACAGAGAATGTCCTTCCTGGCTGGGGAGGGACCATTGCTGTTAAGCTGTCACTGCTCAACACCTGGCTTCCACAGGACTCTGATGCTGTCAGGGTGGGGGACAGAGTAGAGGAAGGCCATGGGCAGGAAGAAGTTGCATAGAGGAGCAGTAGGGCTGAATGATGGATCGATGGTGGCTCTTGAGCAGGAGAAGAACTTGAGTGATGGGGTGTGTCACTGCTGGGACCTATTCCTTGTTGCTGGAGGAGTGGGGGGCAGGTTGTGCTTATCCCCTGAAATATTGAGTGCACTGGCCTTCCTAAAGGCAAGAGAGGTTGCAAAAGAGATGACCTCTGAAAGTTCCACAAGGCCCTGGCTCTGGATTTTCAGGGAGAAAGTGTGAGGCTTGGTCTGGCTGATCATCAGATTTACTAGGGGAACTTTAAGAAAAGAGAGCACTGTGCCCTATCTATGAGATTCAGATTTGATAGGTCTAAGTGGGGCTAGGAGTCTGAATGTTTATTCTAAAAGAGCAAGTATCTACAATGGTAATCTGCCACCCAGACCCAAGACGAGTTGCAATTTCCGTCATCTCAAAGGAGCCTAGAAGAGGCCAGCCAGGACACACTGTTGTACTGGGTGTATCACGTTTGCAGTCCGCATGCTAGATCCCAGCTCTCCAGAGAAGAGAGAGAGTGGGTAGGTCATTCCAAATTTCAACGTTTTCTTTCTTTTTTTTTTTTCTTATCTAATAGGTAACAGAGAATGTCCTTCCTGGCTGGGGAGGGACCATTGCTGTTAAGCTGTCACCGCTCAACACCTGGCTTCCACAGGACTCTGATGCTGTCAGGGTGGGGGACAGAGTAGAGGAAGGCCATGGGCAGGAAGAAGTTGCATAGAGGAGCAGTAGGGCTGAATGATGGATCGATGGTGGCTCTTGAGCAGGAGAAGAACTTGAGTGATGGGGTGTGTCACTGCTGGGACCTATTCCTTGTTGCTGGAGGAGTGGGGGGCAGGTTGTGCTTATCCCCTGAAATATTGAGTGCACTGGCCTTCCTAAAGGCAAGAGAGGTTGCAAAAGAGATGACCTCTGAAAGTTCCACAAGGCCCTGGCTCTGGATTTTCAGGGAGAAAGTGTGAGGCTTGGTCTGGCTGATCATCAGATTTACTAGGGGAACTTTAAGAAAAGAGAGCACTGTGCCCTATCTATGAGATTCAGATTTGATAGGTCTAAGTGGGGCTAGGAGTCTGAATGTTTATTCTAAAAGAGCAAGTATCTACAATGGTAATCTGCCACCCAGACCCAAGACGAGTTGCAATTTCCGTCATCTCAAAGGAGCCTAGAAGAGGCCAGCCAGGACACACTGTTGTACTGGGTGTATCACGTTTGCAGTCCGCATGCTAGATCCCAGCTCTCCAGAGAAGAGAGAGAGTGGGTAGGTCATTCCAAATTTCAACGTTTTCTTTCTTTTTTTTTTTTCTTATAAGGTGACTGGTAAGGGGATCTTAACCCTTGACTTGGTGTTGTCAGCACCACGCTCACCCAATGAGCCAACCGGCCATCCCTATATGGGATCCGAACCCGGGGACTTGGTGTTATCAGCACCACACTCTCCCGAGTGAGCCACGGGCCGGCCCCAAATTTCAACGTTTTCTAACCAACTTTAGATTTGCCCCTTTAAGCAACATCACTTTAAAATTGTTAGCCATTGTGTTTGTGGTCCTCTATAAAATGTATTACATACGTCCCTGTATTCTTAAACAGTAATGCAAGCATAAATGTAACCTTCTCTTGATGTCCCCAGGGTATGTTAGGAACCTTAATGTACCGGGCTATAATTCAATGGAGCCTATGGGACAATTTGCTTATACCAAATGGCCTCCTGAAGTTTTGAGTTTTTGTGCCTGCTCTTTAGTTTTTCCAGCTGTGCTTCTTGCTGACTGGTGTCCCTTCTTGCTAGACACAATCGATGTCCCTGCCTAAAGCAAATTTTCTTTCAATTTTAATTTGCATTTATTATATGGGCTTGGAAAGTGGATAACTAAAGTTCTTATAACTGGGCAGGATGCTTTATGGTTAGCTTCCCATCATCTGTCTCACACCCTTCCTTGAGTAGCAGCAGTGAAATTTGGGCTTGACCTCAGCCTATGGAGGTGGGCATGACAGGTTTAAGAGTATGGTTGATGTTTTGCTTTGCTTTACTATCATGTTGGCCACATGACACAATTTTGATGAGTGGGATTCGAGGATTTCTGGGCAAGTTCTTCCTCTCTAGCAATAGGGAGCCACTGGAAGTCATTCGCCAAGCAGATGTAAACAAGGAAGGCTCTTCCTGATTGCTCTTGGCTGCCAAATTATAACTTCAAGAACTTTCTTTGGGAAGAAGCCTACTGGGAATGGCAGAATGGAAGGACATGGAATTATGGCAGCTGGCTGAGTAGAGAGATGCAAGGAACCTGAACTGCCTGACTTTTTTTGAAGCTCTAAACCTCCTCTTATGGGAGTTATTATATTTTCTTTGGTTTAAGCCCCTTTGAATTGAATTCGATTTTTGGTTACTTGTAACTAAAAGCATACATGTAGGTAAAGGGTAAATATCAAATGTATGAAATAATAGTGAGTGGGTTCTGGGTGACGTGCTTTGTTACTCTGTTTTGGTTTCTCAGAAGTTCGCTTTTGTTTGGATATTGAAGTGGGACTTATTTCTTCATGAGATTTTCCAGGTGGGTAGTGACTGCTTCTTGTTCGCCTTTATGTCCCCACTACTTTTCACGGTGCCTTGCACTTGCTGGACCCTCAGAAAACTGTTAAATTGACTTGAGCTTAGCAGTCTGCATGCACCTACAGTATGCTTTCCTCTTCCTGGTGGCAATTGTCCATGCTTGTTGCTCTTGACTTCTCAGGTTTGTTAGGATGTTAAAGACATACCACATATTGTCAATGCTCCTCATTTCTTTTTTGTAGCACTTTTCGGCTTACAAAGTGCCACTTCATCCTTATCTCAGGAAATAGCTAGGGCCAGTGTCATCACCATTTTACAGATAAGAAAACCAAAGGTCAGTGGATTTACATGACGTTTAATTTTATAAGTAGTTCTTAACAAATTTAATTTTGAAATGGCATCCAAAGCAATTTCTTTTGGAGTAAATAACCCTGTGCTCAAAAGGGAGTCCCTCTTTCAATACTTTCCTAAACACGTGCTCTGATGTTGCCTAAGAGACACGAAGAACTATAATGATCTGCATCTGCAGGTCAGGGCTTCTGGGGGCCACTCCAGCAGGGGGGCTACCTCTGCCTCCTACTGCCGCCCTCCAAAGATCTGCAATTTGCCATCAGGTTAGAGCTCTTCAGGATTCACAGCTTGAGCTTCTCATGTAGCTAATTGGTGCTTGTTCTTCAAATTGGGTTGTTTTTGCCAATGGAAAAGAAGCAGGAGTTTGCCTCTGTCTGCTCTTGCGAGCTTTGCAGCTAAAAATGAACTGTGCTTCTTGCTTCGGATGTGTCCTCACAATGGTCATGTACACAGAGGCATTGGGGAGCAGGACCCTGAGTAGTTCTGCTTCTGAGGGAATGCATTCTCCTGTGTCTATCAAGAATGTGAAAGTCTCCTTTGGAATATAATGCACTGGGTTAATTGAATAGTTAAAATTGAGCTCTGTTCCCCCCATCTATGATGCCCGTCCACCAGACCCCAGCACAGAGCTGCAAGAATGATGCTCTTAAGTTGCTCTTCTCCTGCTCTCTTCCCCGTGGACTCAGGAGCTCAGCCCATTTGCATCTTCCTGCACTTCCCTTCCTCCATCCCCGTGCCTCACCGGGCCTCTGGACAGGCTGGGAAGAAGCACAGCCCATTCTGATCCTTGTGCCTTTGGTTGTCTCTCCTTCACTTGAAAATATCTATAGGAATTATTGTGCAGACACTTATTTTGACATTGGTTTGGAAACGGCATTGTGTATGTGTCTTGTCTCCTGGAGGGCAAGGATTATGTTTTTACATGGCTTTTGTAGGATACACAGCATCTAGCATTTATTTATCTTATCTTGTAGAATTTTAGAGTTATCAAAGAAGTTTGTTACCCAATGAATACCTGAGGAATGTTATCACCTCTTTGTTTTTATTTATGGATTATCTGTGCTCACTCCTGTCACTGAGTACCTTGCTTGACAACTCACTGTGAGGCTGAATGCAGGTGTCTCCAGGCCTGGGCTTTTAAGGAAATGAGTGGGTATGAACTGAGCTTTGTGGTCGGAATGCGTTCTTCAGTGCATTATAAATACACTCTGGATTTTTGGTTGCTGGGAATCTTGAAGGGGAGAGAAGTGGGAAAAGAAGAGTTGGATGGAGTGGAATTGGTGTATTGAGTTTGAAAGGAGAAAGATTTGAAGGTTCCTCCACTGCCCTGATGGCACATCTGATGACGAGCTGGAGGGGTTTCCCCATGCAGGTGACGGGAGCTCTCCCAGCCCACATGGGGCTGCTGCAGCTCTTTGTGGATTTTCTGCCACCACAAGCCAAGGTTAAAAAAATATGGTGGGGGCTTCTTCAAAGTCTTTGGCTCTGGGTTCTCGGACTCATTTCTCTTTTTTCCCAATACTCCTGCTGCTGCCCAGGCCTCTGCAGATAAACTCACCCTCAGAGATTCTGAGTTGTGGCCAGTCTCTGCCACCCACCATGTGAGAGAATGTGGCAATGCCAAGGTCATTCAAGGGCAGGTGAGATGAGGTGAATCCCAGATTCATACTCACCTGTGATTTCTCTTTTAAGCCCTGGGTGTCTGAGTATATGGCCTCTTCCTGCTCCTTTCCCTTTTTCTCCAGCATCATCCTTCCTCCTCTTCCTGCTGCAGCCCAGTACCCTGAGCTTTGAGGAGCTCTTGGATACAAAATCTACCCTGCTCCTTCCTCCCATGCCCCAGCTCCCTTGCAGGGTGAGGCCAAGCCCCAGGGATTCAGTGCATCCTCTCACTCCATCCTTGTATCCTGCCTCAGGTATTTCTCCACCTGGGTTGCCCCCCCCCCCCACTACATGCACAGGGGTCTGGAAGTAGATCGG
>NW_007729584.1:13638-19559 GCF_000696425.1 Galeopterus variegatus
GGTATTTCTCCCCCTGGGTTGCCCCCCCCCCCCACTACATGCACAGGTGTCTGGAAGTGTGGAGCTGTTTTTGGTATGTTTAAGGTAACTGGGGAACCCTATTGCCTTTGGTGGCTATGGATGCTAAATCTCTACAGCGCATGCGAAAGGTGCATCCCTCAAAACATGCCATTGGCTTCCCTGTTGAGAAACACCATGTACCCCAGCATTAACGGCAGGCTTTGGTCTTCTACAGAGGCAGTGTGGTGTAGTCAGAGTAGGCTTCAGTCCCTGGGTCAGAGTTCCTGCTCTGCGACTTATTGGCCCTGTGGCTTCAGTTTCCTAGCCTCTATCTCCTCATCCGTAACATTGGGTAATAATAGAGCCCCCACTTCACAGTTTAGATAGGATTAGATTTGGTAGTTGCTGTAGATTGGTTGCCCCCACAAAGCTCATTGAGACTCGATCCCCACTGTAACTGTTAAGGGGGTGGGAAATCCTATTATGGTAATTGAAAGGTGGGGCCTTGAAGAGGTGATTAGATTGTGAGGACCATGCCCTAGTGATTGGATTAATCTATTGATAGTTTAATGGTGGTCTTGGGCATGGTTCTGATGGCTTTAAAAGGGGAGCATGTGAGAAGCTCTTTCTCTGTGCTCAAGCCAGCCGCCATATGGTAGATATCCTGTGTCACTGTGTACAGTCACTATCAACAAGGCCCTCACCAGACATGTTCCCTGGACTTTGGACTTCCCAGCTCTGAAACTGTAAGCAATAAATATTGTTTCTTTACAAATTACCCAGATTCAGGCATTTCTGTTGTAAGCAACAGAGATGGACTGATACAGTAGTATACGTAAAGCACTTGGGACAGTGCCTGTGCATTCTAAGTGCTGTAGAGGCATTCGCTATTATTGCTTTTTAATGTCCCTTCCTGCCTGGGCCTCCAGTGCCACCCCTTTGGCTTGAACTGGTGTCCTGGCAGACACTTGCCTCATGAACGGTTAGTCCCACGGCCACCATGACTGAGAGCCTTGGCCCAGGGTGCAGACCTGCACCACCCGTGGGTGCCAACTCTCCCTCAACTCTGTTCTCAGTCTAGCTCCTCCCTCCTTCTCTTGCAGGATGCTTCTGCAGGGTTGCTCCTCTGTTCCATTTACTAGGAGGCTTCTTCTACTTAACTTTCTCTTTTCCTCTCTGTCCCTATCATTGTTGTGTATGTTTGTTGTTTTCTTTGTTATTTATTTATTTATTTATTTTTAAGATGACCGGTAAGGGGATCTTAACCCTTGACTTGGTGTTGTCAGCTCCACGCTCAGCCAGTGAGCAAACCGGCCATCCCTATGTGGGATCCAAACCCATGGCCGTGGTGTTATCAGCACCACACTCTCCCAAGTGAGCCATGTGCTGGCCCTATTGTTTTCTTTTTTAGCCTGTGATACTCAAAATGAAGATTCTTGGACCCTAATCCTAAGATGTCCAGGTGGGGGCCGAGAACCTGCACTTGTCCTGATGCTGGTGGTCTTTGTAGAGCCAGCCTCTAGCTGCGTGGGTTCTGTCTGTATGGCTGCTCTTCCCCTGGGGAGCGGTATTGTTCACCCCCAGGAGATATGAGGCCCATTGCATGGTACAGCTGATCACTGTCTGCCTCAGGTACATGTGTCATCATCCTTAGTGGTTTTTTTTTTTTTTTTTAATATACCTAAAATTCCACATTTATGTTTTCTTTCGGCTTGGGTCATGCCTCCGTCTGGAATCTCTCCTTTGGGAAAACATTGATGGTAGAAGGTGAGGGGTGATTTTTTTTTAATATACCTAAAATTCCACATTTATGTTTTCTTTCGGCTTGGGTCATGCCTCCATCTGGAATCTCTCCATTGGGAAAACATTGATGATAGAAGGTGAGGGGTGGCCCTGAATTCCTTTAGGGAAGTAGGGTAACAGGAAGGGGCCTCTGGGCTAGAACTCAACAGCCTGGATTTCTGGCCTGGACTCCATCACTAGCTGCCGTGTAACCTTGGGTGAGTCACTTACCCTCTCTTGGCCTCACTTTCCTCATTTTTAACATGAGGGGGTTGGAGAGGTTGGACTTGCTGAAGTTCCCTTCCAACTCTCAAAGTCTGTAAGTCTATGAGTCTGTTTAATTGTGCTGACAGCTTTAGAATGGCTAATTAATGAGAGTTTAGTGGGAACACAATTAAGTGATAATGAAGGCCTCAGAAGTAAATCTCTCCTCTTCTTGTAATGAGTTGAGAGGATGAGACTTGGAGTGTGTTTTCATCAAACAGAGCCTCTGGGAAGAGGGAGCAAAGAGTTCAGGCTTCTACCTGGGGACTGAAGAGCAGAGGAGAGGAGGCCAGGCAGCGGACTGCCCTGCAACAAAACCAGTTGCTCAGCAGGGTAGGCCTGGGGCAGTGTGGATGGAGGGGAAGATTAGCAGCTCTGCAGGCCTGGATAATAGTAACCCTGCCTTACATCCACTTCCAGAGCAGGCTCACCTGAATCATCTTGGTTAATCCTCTCACACCTGAAGAAATAGATAAGCCTAGAACTTTTATCTTCCTCATTTAACACATGAGAAATGAAGGCTCAGAGCAGTGAGTTGCCCAAGGTCAAGGAGCTAATGACTGACAGATTAGGATTCAGCCTGGATTCTTGATCCTGAAGCCCCTGTCCCTTCCACTCTACCTGGCTAGCTCCTCCAGTCTGGCTGGCTGCCCTGAGTGCTGACTTGGGTGAAGCGGGCCTTCCTGTTAAGAACACTGCAAGGGTTAGCAAAGCCACCCTGGGTCATGGTTTTGTGGAACAGGTCCTGGGAGTGGGAGAGATCAGGTTGGTGTGTGGGGCAGGGCGTGCCCCAGGGAGGCTCTTGTGTGGCCTCTCAGGGTCTTTTGCTGGTGAGAGCTGTCACAGCTGAGCATGACACCGAGCTCTGCATGACGGTGGTCAGTCCTGGCGGTGGTCAGACAGTGGTTGCTGACTGACCGAGAAGGCATCACGGGGGGAATGTCCTAAAGTGGGGGTGGGAGGAAGAGAATGGGGGGTCCATAGTGGCTGGGGGATCTCTGTCCCAGGGGGACAAAACAATAACAAGACCCAAGGAGAGAAACCCAGTCTGTGTGGTGTGGGGTAGGGGCAGGGTCCCCTGGCCTGTGGGGCTGGGAGATGAACATCTCAAAGATGCTGGCTGCTGGTGACTTTGGCTGCAGAGACACAAGCCCTTCACCTTTCCCTTCCAAGTGAAACAGGGCGCAAGCATTATGCAGAGATGCAGCATCTTTGCTGCAGAGAGAGGGAGGGAGGGAGGGAGCATTTGTCTGGGTCCTGCCCTAGAAATGCTTCAAGTAATAAAATCAGGGTGGTTTAAGAAATCCGTTACTCGTCGTGGCCTCCCTCAGCCATACATGTGCCCTGGTGGGGACGGGAGAGGCCTGGGGACCCAGCCTGATAATGTGTCCTCAGTCTCCTCACCTGTAAACCAGGGGATGGGGTCGTGAGGGCATCCTGAGGCCCCTCCCTGAGCTCTGACCTCAGGTGGGCCTGGAGGAGATCTTTGGGAAGCAGAGGAGGGATTGAGAAGAGATGCCAGAAAGAAAGGGGAGCGGAGAGGAGAGAAAATGGAGGGGAAGCTGAAGGAAGTTGAGGAGAAACCATGACAGAGTGAGAAACCCACGGCGCAGGGGGCTAGTCTCCAGCCTGCCACTGCCGAGTCTGTGGCTTTGGCCCAGTCGGACCTCTGAGCGTCCACACCTGGAAAATGGAGATGGTGATACCCACCTCTTGTTGTGAAGGTAAATGAGCAGTTTACAAACTGTACACAAAGTAATGTGTTGAATGCACAAGAGACCAGAAAAGAAGCAGGGAAGGCTGGGTTGGGCCAGCAGGAGAGGCCCTTCCTGAAGCTTTCCTCTCCTGGGGCTGTGGGTAGAAGAGAGAGGGTGGGAGTGGGACATAAATAACCCAGGAGGTAAAATCCTCCCTTGGAGACAGAGTCCAGGGGCTGCCTGTGCTGTATCTGCATGTCCATCTGAGGGACCCTGGCCTGGGCAGGAACATCAGGCAGTGTGGGGCTGGGCCAGGCTCAGTGCTGCTCCCACTTCCTTCCCACAGCCCAGGACAAGGAAGGGGCTTCACAGTCTCATGGAACTTCCCAATTTCTGTCAGACTTAAAACTCTCGAAGGGCTGAGGAGGCTGGTGTGAAGGGGGCATGGTAAAGCCCATGGCAAAATCCTGGACAGGAGGAAGAAAGGATCAGAAAGGCAAAAAGAGAAGAATCTGAGTGAAGAACATTCTGGAAAGCCCCAAGCCAAGGCAGGGCCCTAGGTCCATGTGGGCCCAGCTCTGCAGTCCCTCCTTCTGCTGCTTGTGCCTGGATCCCCATCTTGGCATGAGGCGAGGCCAAGGCGGGGGAGGCACAGGGCCGGGGTCAGGGCAGCCAGCTCGCCTGGCAGGCTAGATTTATGATTTGGCTGGGCTGGAGAGAGCGGGAGCCTGCAACAATCCAGGGTATGAAAAGCAGCCCAGTGTTTCCTGGAGGAGCTGTAGTGCCAAGGGCAGGGGCGTCCATCTGGCCTTGCCATGTAGTACATTTGTCAACTTGAGCCCAAGGCCTGGCTGGCCTCCCTTCTGCCATCTGTAGCCACTGAGGCCAGCTCCCACCTTTAGCAGCCTCTGCTGTGGGACATGAGGCCTCAACAGGTGCTCTGAGAGGTGGAGGCTGCTCCTTCCCTTGGGACCGTCTTAAGTTGGGCCTTCCAGCTGGTGCCTACCCAAGCTGATGTCTACTTGACTTTCCTGGAGATAGAAAGCCTTGGAGTCAGAGAGGTGAAAGGCCCTCAGAGATAGTACAGTAGTTTCATGCTGTGTTCTGACGAGCTCTGGAGTTCTTCCAAGCTACCTTGAGAGCTGCCAAGGGAGGCTTAGCGTCCAGGGTCCAGCCCCCTACCCACCAGTGTAGCACTGCTCTGTCTGATCGAGAAATAGATGTTTTAGATAAGATTTCATTTGAAGAATGGGCTCTGCTGCTGAAAAAAGTTTGAAGACCACAAATTTGGTCTCATTTCAAAGAGGAAGATACAGAAGGCCAAAGAAAGCCAGTAGCCAAGCCGGTTGTTGGCAGAATAGGACTAGAACCCAAGCCGCCTGTCTCCCGCAGCCATGATCTCCCCATGATATTGGGCTGCTTCTTATGAGGTGCTGGCCTGAGCATTCATGACCAACCCCTCTTCTCTACCCCAGCCCACCTCCCAAGCTTGGACGCCATGCCCTCTCAGCTCTACCTCAGCTGGTAGGGGGGCAGGGGAGGGCTCCAGGATGTAAACCATGTGTAGCCCAAACAAGCCCATTTCAGGTATGAAGCAAGACCTCTATTGTCCACCCATGATTACAGCCTCTTCTGCCTCCAGGCCCAGCCTTGGGTTGTGGCCACCCTATCATCCCAGGGGGTGGTTGTTGAGGTTTTTCTGGTAGAGCACAGGCCATTTCCTTTTCTTCCTTTTTGGTCCATGGAGAAACATGGCCCTTTTCTGTTGAGCACTCAGTTTGTCCACTTTGGCTTTAAAAAAAAAAAGTATTTATTTATTTTTTAATTTTAACATTTACACATATTTATGGGGGCACAGTTTGTTGTTTCAGTATATGCATACACCGTACATTGATTTGCTTAGGGTAGGTGGCATAATTTTGTACCCATTAGTCCACTACTTCCACCACTCCTGGTAACCATTATTCTACTATCCACTACTGTGAGAACCACTTTTTTTTTTTTTTTTTTTTAGATTCCACATGAGTGAGATCATGTGGTATTTATCTTTCTGTGCCTGGTTTCTTCATTTAACATGATGGTCTCCAGTTCCATCCATGTTGCTGCAAATGACAGGATTTCTTTATTTTTAATAGCTGAATAGTACTCTATTGTGTATTTATACCATAGTTTTTTTAT